>NC_056732.1:434356741-434537724 GCF_019279795.1 Protopterus annectens | reverse complement strand
GATTAAGTAAAATTTGGGGAAAAGTTTTCTGTTTTTTTTTTTTTTGTCAAAATTTTTATTTTTTTGGGGTCTTTTTTTAGTTATTTTTTTTTTTTTTTTTTTTTTATAAAAGTATTTTTTTTTGTTTAAAATGGGGGTTTGGTTTTCATTTATTTTTTAAAAATTTTATGAAAGGGGTTTTCTTGTTTTATAATTTTTTTCTTTTAATTTGTTCTAAATACTGGTTTTTGGGTTTCTCATATTTCCAATTTTAATGAATTAAGTAAAACCCGGGGAAGGGGTTTCTGATTTTATTTTTTTCTATTTAATTATTGAATATTTGGTTGTTCTCTCTTAATTTTTTTTTTTAATTGTTTATAAAACTTGGTTTTTTTTCCTGCATTTTTTTGTCATTATTGTTTCATGAAATTTCTGGGTTTCTCTGTATTTATAATTTATAATTTTTAATTTTTTACTGCTCTTCGGGTTTTTCCTTTTTATTTAAACTATTATAGGTGTTAACAAACTGAGGTTCCTGTTTTTATTTTATTTTTAATTTTTTCATTAATATTATTTTGTTTCCTTTGTTATTTATTTTCTTTTTTGTTTCAGGAATTTGGGTCCCTTTTTTGATTGTCCTTTTTTTAATTTTTATTGATTGGTTTTTCTTTCTTTAGAAATTTCTTTATTTTAAGGGGCCTCTTTGTTTTTGTTTTATTATTTTCTGTAAAACCTAAATCCTGTTAAGTGTTATACAAACTTGCAGTGTTAAAGATTATACTGCATTTTATTTTTCTGTCTATTTAATTGTTTCATTGAATATTGTGGTCTGTGTCTCTCTGTAGTTATTTATTTTTGTATTTAATTGTTTCATAGAATACGGTGGTCTCTCTTTGTCTCAGCAGTAAGTGGGGGCTATTGTTTTTCACTTCATTGATATTCACTGTTAAACTTTTAGCCTAGAGGGTTTCTCTGTATTTATAAGTGCTCGTCACATATATTTGACTTTATTACTGCTCAATATCTGAGTTGTTTAGATTCTGCTACATACCTACAATCAACTGCATTACTAGCTGAGCTAAGTGCAAAATTGCAGTGTTAAAAATTGTACTGCATTTTATTTTCTATTTAATTGTTTGATTGAATATTGTGGTCTGTGTCTCTCTGTAGATATTTATTTTTATTTTTTTCATAGCTTACTGTGGTCTCTCTCTGTCTCTGCTGTAAGTGAGGGCTATTGTGTTTCACTTCATTGATATTCAGTGTTAAACTCTTAGCCTAGAGGTTTTCTCTGTATTTATAAGTGTTAGTCACATAACTTTGAATTTATTACTGTTTTATTACTGATCAATATCTGAGTTGTTTGGCTTCTGCTACATACCTACAATCAAATGCATTACTTGCTGAGTTAAGTACAAACCTGCAGTGTTAAAGATTGTATTTCATTTTATTTTTCGGTCTAATTGTTTCATTGAGTATTGTGGTCTGTGTCTCTTTGTAATTATTTATTTTCTATTTAATTTTTTGTAGAATACTGTGGTCTCTCTCTCTGTCGCAGCAGTAAGTGGGGGCTATTGTGTTTCACTTCATTGATATTCAGTGTGAAACTCTTCGCCTAGAGTGTTTCTTTGTATTTATAAGTTTTAGTCACATATCTTTGAATGTATTACTGCTCAATATCTGAGTTGTTTGGCTTCTACTACATACATTCAATCAACTGCATTAATATATGAGTTAAGTTCAAACTTGCAGTGTTAAAGATTGTACTGCATTTTATTTTTCTGTCTATTTATTTGTTTCATTGAATATTGTGGTCTGTGTCTCTCTGTAATTATTTCTTTTTCTATTTTTATTGTTTCATGGAATACTGGGCTCTCTCTCTTTCTCTGCAGTAAGTGGTGGCTATTGTGTTTTACTTTACTGATATTCAGTATTAAACTCTTAGCCTAGAGGGTTTCTATGTATTTATAAGTTTTTGTCACATATCTTTGTAATTGTTACTGCTCAGTATCTGAGTTGTTTGGCTTCTGCTATATACCTACAATCAACTGCTTTACTAGCTGAGTTAAGTAGAAGCCTGCACTGTTAAAGATTGTACTGCATTTTATTTTTCTCTTAGTTGTTTCATTGAATATTGTGGTCTGTGTCTCTCTGTAGTTATTTATTTTTCTATTTAATCATTTCATTAAGTACTGTGGTCTCTCTCTGTCTCTGCAGTAAGTGGGGGCTATTGTGTTTCACTTAATTGATAGTCAGTGTTAAACTCTTAGCCTGGAGGGTTTCACTGTATTTATATGTGTTAGTCACATGTCTTTGAATTTATTACTACTCAATATCTGAGTTGTTTGGCTTCTGCTACATACCGACAATCAACTGCTTTACTAGCTGCGTTAAGTACGAACTTGCAGTGTTAAAGATTGCACTGCATTTTATTTTTCTGTCTATTTAATTGTTTCATTGAATAATGTGGTCCGTGTTTCTCTGCAGTTATTCATTTTTTTATTTAATTGTTTCATAGAATACTGTGGTCTTTTTGTCTCTGCAGTAAGCAGGGTCTATTGTGTTTGACTTCACAGATATTCAGTGTTAATCTCTTAGCCTAGAGGTTTTCTCTATATTTATAAGTGTTAGTCACATAACTTAGAATTTATTACTGTTCAATATCTGAGTTGTTTGGCTTCTGCCACATACCTACAATCAAATGCATTACTTGCTCAGTTAAGCACAAACTTGCAGTGTTAAAGATAGTATTTCATTTTATTTTGGTCTAATTGTTTCATTTAGTATTGTGGTCTGTGTCTCTCTGTAGTTATTTATTTTTCTATTTAATTGTTCCGTAGAATACTGTGGTCTTTCTCTGTCTCGGCAGAAAGTGGAGGCTATTGTGTTTCACTTCATTGATATTCAGTGTGAAACTCTTCACCTAGAGTGTTTATTTGTATTTATAAGTGTTAGTCACATATCTTTAAATTTATTACTGCTCAATATCTGAGTTGTTTGGCTTCTACTACATACCTACAATCAATGGCATTACTATTTGAGTTTAGTTCAAACTTGCAGTGTTAATGATTGTACTGCATTTTATTTTTCTGTCTAATTGTTTCATTGAATATTATGGTCTGTGTCTCCCTGTAGTTATTTAGTTTTATATTTAATTGTTTCATAGAATAATGTTGTCTCTTTCTTTCTCTGCAGTAAGTGGGGGCTATTCTGTCTCACTTCATTTATATTCAGTGTTAAACTCTTAGCCTAGAGGGTTTCTCTGTATTTATATATGTTAGTCAGATACCTTTGAATTTATTACTGCTCAACATCTGAGTTGTTTGGCTTCTGCTACACGCCTACAATCAACTGCATTACTAGCTGTGTTACGTACAAATTTGCAGTGTTAACGATTGCACTGCATTTTATTTTTCTGTCTATTTAATTGTTTCATTGAATATTGTGGTCTGTATCTTTCTTTAGTTATTTATTTTTCCATTTAATTGTTTCATAGAATACTGTGGTCTCTCACTGTATCTGCAGTAAGTGGGGGCTATTGTGATTCACTTTATTGATATTCAGTGTTAAACACTTAGCCCAAAAGGTTTCTTTGTATTCATAAGTATTAGTCACATATCTTTGAATTTATTACTGCTCAATAGATGAGTTTTTTGGCTTCTGCTAATACCTACAATCAACTGCATTACTAGCTGAGTTAAGTACAAACTTGCAGTGTAAAGGCTTGTACTGCATTTTATTTTTCTATTTATTTGTTTCATTGAATATTGTGGTCTGTGTGTCTCTGTAGTTATTTCTTTTTCTATTGTATTGTTTCGTGGAACACTGGGGTCTCTCTCTGTCTCTGCAGTAAGTGGTGGCTATTGTGGTTCACTACATTGATATGCAGTGTTAAACTCTTAGCCTAGGGGGGTTCTCTGTATTTATAAGTGTTAGTCACATATCTTTGAAATTATTACTGCTCAATATCTGAGTTCTTTGGCTTTTGCTACATACCTGCAATCAACTGCATTACTAGCTGAATTAAGTACAAACTTGCAGTGTTAAAGATAGTACTGCATTTTATTTTTCTGTCTAAGTGTTTAATTGAATATTGTGGTATATGTCTTTCTCTGGTTATTTATTTTTCTATTTAATTGTTTAATAGAATACTGTGCTCTCTCTCTCTATGCAGTAAGTGGGGGCTATTGTGTTTCACTTCATTGCTATTCAGTGTGAAACTCTTCACCTAGAGTGTTTCTTTGTATTTATAAGTGTTAGTCACATATCTTTAAATGTATTACTGTTCAGTATTTGAGTTGTTTGGCTTCTGATACATACCTACAATCAACTGCATTACTAGCTGAGTTAAGTACAAACTTGCAGTATTAAAGTTTGTACTGCATTTTATTTTTCTGTCTATTTGTTTCATTGAGTATTGTGGTCTGGGTCTTTCTGAAGTTATTTATTTTTCTATTTAATTGTTTCATTGAATATTGTGTTCTCTCTTTGTCTCTGCAGTAAGTGGGGGCGATTGTGTTTCACTTCATTGTTATTTGGTGATAAACTCATAGCATAGAAAGTTTTATGTGTTTTTATAAGTGTTTGTTACATATGTTTGAATTTGTTACTGCTCATTATCTGAGTTGTTTGGCTTCTGCTACATACCTACAATCAACTGCATTACTAGCTGAATTAAGTACAAACTTGCAGTGTTAAAGATTGTACTGCATTTTATTTTTCTGTCTATTTAATTGTTTCATTGAATATTGTGTTCTGTGTCTCTCTGTAGTTATTTACGTTTCTATTTAATTGTTTCATAAACTACTGTGGTCTCTCTCTTTCTCTGCAGTAAGTGTGGCTATTGTGTTTCACTTCATTGATACTCAGTGTTACAATCTTAGCTTGGAGGGTTTCTCTGTATTTATAAGTGCTAGTCACATATCTTTGACTTCATTACTGCTCAATATCTGAGTTGTTTGGCTTCTGCTACATACCTACAATCAACTGTATTACTAGATGAGTTAAGTACAAACTTGCAGTGTTAAAGGTTGTACTGCATTTTATTTTTCTTTCTATTTAATTGTTTCATTGATTATTGTAGTCTGTGTCTCTCTGTAGTTATTTATTTTTCTATTTAATTATTTCATATAATACTGTGGTCTATTTCTTTCTCTGCATTTCTTGGGTCTATTGTGTCTCACTTCATTTATATTCAGTGTTAAACTCTTAGCCTAGAGGGTTTCTCTGTATTTATATGTGTTAGACAGATACCTTTGAATTTATTACTGCTCAACATCTGAGTTGTTTGGCTTCAGCTACATACCTACAATCAACTGCATTGCTAGCTGCGTTAAGTACAAACTTGCAGTGTTAAAGATTGTACTGCATTTTATTTTTTTGTCTATTTAATTGTTCATTGAATACTGTGGTCTTTGTTTCTCTGTAGTTATTTATTTTTCTTTGTAATTGTTTCATTGAATACTGTGGTCTCTCCCTGTCTCGGCAGTAAGTGGGGGCTATTGTGTTTCACTTCATTGATATTCAGTGTGAAAGTCTTAGCCTGGTGGGTTTCTTTGCATTTATAAGTGTTAGCCTCATATTTTTGAATTTATTACTGCTTAATATCTGAGTTGTTTCGCTTCTTCTACATACCTACAATCAACTGCATTACTAGCTGAGTTATATACAAACGTGCACTGTTAAAGAATGTACTGCATTTTTTTTCTATTTAATTGTTTCATTGAATGTTGTGGTCTGTGTCTTTCTGTAGTTATTTCTATTTCTATTTAATTGTTTCATAAAATACTGTGGTCTCTCTCTCTCGCTCTGCAGTAAGTGGGGGCTATAGTGTTTCACTTGATTGATATTCAGTGTTAAACTCTTAGCCCAAAGGGTTTCTCTGTATTCATAAGTATTAGTCACATATCTTTGAATTTATTACTGCTCAATATCTGAGTTGTTTGGCTTCTCCTACATACCTACAATCAACTGCATTACTAGCTGAGTTAAGTACAAACTTTCAGTGTAAAGGGTTGTACTGTATTTTATTTCTGTCTTTTTGTTTCATTGAATACTGGGGTCTGTGTCTCTCTCTAGTTATTTATTTTTATATTTTATTGTTTCATGGAATACTGTGGTCTCTCTCTTTCTCTGCAGTAAGTGTGGCTATTGTGTTTCCCTTCATTGATACTCAGTGTTACAATCTTAGCTTGGAGGATTTCTCTGTATTTATAAGTGCTAGTCACATATCTTTGACTTCATTACTGCTCAATATCTGAGTTGTTTGGCTTCTGCTACATACCTACAATCAACTGCATTACTAGATGAGTTAAGTACAAACTTGCAGTGTTAAAGGTTGTACTGCATTTTATTTTTCTTTCTATTTAATTGTTTCATTGATTATTGTAGTCTGTGTCTCTCTGTAGTTATTTATTTTTCTATTTAATTGTTTCATATAATACTGTGGACTATCTCTTTCTCTGCATTACTTGGGTCTATTGTGTCTCACTTCATTTATATTCAGTGTTAAACTCTTAGCCTAGAGGGTTTCTCTGTATTTATATGTGTTAGTCAGATACCTTTGAATTTATTACTGCTCAACATCTGAGTTGTTTGGCTTCAGCTACATACCTACAATCAACTGCATTGCTAGCTGCGTTAAGTACAAACTTGCAGGGTTAAAGATTGTACTGCATTTTATTTTTCTGTCTATTTAATTGTTTCATTGAATACTGTGGTCTTTGTTTCTCTGTAGTTATTTATTTTTCTTTGTAATTGTTTCATTGAATACTGTGGTCTCTCCCTGTCTCGCAGTAAGTGGGGGCTATTGTGTTTCACGCATTGATATTCAGTGTGAAAGTCTTAGCCTGGAGGGTTTCTCTGCATTTATAAGTGTTATTCTCATATCTTTGAATTTATGAATTTATTACTGCTTAATATCTGAGTTGTTTTGCTTCTTCTACATACCTACAATCAACTGCATTACTAGCTGAGTTATATACAAATGTGCACTGTTAAAGAATGTACTGCATTTTTTTTCTATTTAATTGTTTCATTGAATGTTGTGGTCTGTGTCTTTCTGTAGTTATTTCTATTTCTATTTAATTGTTTCATAAAATACTGTGGTCTCTCTCTCTCTCGCTCTGCAGTAAGTGGGGGCTATAGTTTTTCACTTGATTGATATTCAGTGTTAAACTCTTAGCCCAAAGGGTTTTTCTGTATTCATAAGTATTAGTCACATATCTTTGAATTTATTACTGCTCAATATCTGAGTTGTTTGGCTTCTCCTACATACCTGCAATCAACTGCATTACTAGCTGAGTTAAGTACAAACTTGCAGTGTAAAGGGTTGTACTGCATTTTTTTTTCTGTCTATTTGTTTAATTGAATACTGGGGTCTGTGTCTCTCTCTAGTTATTTATTTTTCTATTTTATTGTTTCATGGAATACTGGGGTCTCTCTCTGTCTCTGCAGTAAGTGGTGGGTATTGTTTTTCACTACATTGATATTCAGTGTTAAACTCTTAGCCTAGAGGGTTTCTCTGTATTTTTAAGTGTTAGTCTCATATCTTTGAAATTATTACTGCTCAATATCTGAGTTGTTAGGCTTCTGCTACATACCTACAATCAACTGCATTATTAGCTGAGTTAAGTACAAACTTGCAGTGTTAAAGATTGTACTGCATTTAATTTTTTTGGCTATTTAACTGTTTCATTGAATATTGTGGTCTGTCTCTCTGTAGTTATTTGCTTTTCTGTTTAATTGTTTAATAGAATACTGTGGTCTTTCTCTGTCTCTGCAGTAAGTGGGGGCTATTTTGTTTCACGTCATTGATATTCAGTGTTAAACTCTTAGCCTAGAGGGTTTCTCTGTATTTATAAGTGTTAGTCACATATCTTTGAATTCATTACTGCTCAATATCTGAGTTTTTTGGCTTCTGCTACATACCTACAATCAACTGCATTACTAGCTGAGTTAAGTACAAATGTGCAGTGTTAAAGATTGTACTGTATTTTATTTTTCTATTTAGTTGTTTCATTAAATTTTGTGGTCTCTGTCTGTCTGTAGTTATTTATTTTTTGTATTTAATTGTTTCTTTAAATACTGTGGTCTCTCTCTGTCTCTGCAGTAAGTGGGGGCTGTTGTGTTTCACTTCAATGATATTCAGTGTTAAACTCTTATCCCAGATGGTTTCTCTGTATTTATAAGTGTTAGTCACATATCTTTGAATTTATTGTATTCAATATTTGAGTTGTTTGGCTTTTGCTACATACCTACAATCAACTGCATTACTAGCTGAGTTAAGTACAAACTTGCAGTATTATAGTTTGTACTGCATTTTATTTTCTGTTTATTTAATTGTTTCATTGAATATTGTGGTCTGTGTCTTTCTGAAGTTATTTATTTTTCTGTTTAATTGTTTCATTGAATACTGTGTTCTCTCTCTGTCTCTGCAGTAAGTGGGGGCTATTGTGTTTCACTTCAGTGATATTTGGTGTTAAACTCATAGCCTAAAGGGTTTTCTCTGTATTTATAAGTGTTTGTTACATATGTTTTAATTTGTTACTGCTCAATATCTGAGTTGTTTGGCTTCTGCTACATACCTACAATCAACTGCATTAATAGCTAAATGAAGTACAAACTTGCAGTGTTAAAGATTGTACTGCATTTTATTTTTCTGTCTTTTTAATTGTTACATTGAATATTGTGGTCTTTGTCTCTCTGTAGTTATTTATTTTTCTATGTAATTGTTTCATGGAATACTGTGGTCTCTCCCTGTCTCTGCAGTGAGTGGGCGTTATTGTGTTTCACTTCATTGATATTCGGTGTGAATCTCTTAGCCTAGAGGGTTTCTCTGTATTTATAAGTGTTAGTCACATATCTTTGAATTTATTACTGCTCAATATCTGAGTTGTTTGGCTTCTTCTACATATCAACAATCAACTGCTTTACTAGCTGAGTTAAGTACAAACGTGCACTGTTAAAGAATGTACTGCATCTTATTTTTCTGTTTATTTAATTGTTTCATTGAATATTGTGGTCTGTGTCTTTCTGTAGTTATTTATATTTCTATTTAATTGTTTCATAGAATACTGTGGTCTCTCTAGTTCTTGGCAGTAAGTGGGGGCTATTGTGTTTCACTTCACTGATATTCAGTGTTAAACTCTTAGCCCAAGGGTTTCTCTGTATTCATAAATTTTAGTCACATATCTTTGAATTTATTACTGCTCAATATCTGAGTTGTTTGGCTTCTGCTACACATCTAATATCAACTGCATTACTAGCTGAGCTTAGTACAAACTTGCAGTGTTAAGGGTTGTACTGCATTTTATTTTTCTGTCTATTTGTTTCATTGAATATTGTGGTCTATGTCTCTCTGTATTTATTTATTTTTCTCTTTTATTGTTTAATTGAATACTGTGGTCTCTCTCTCTCTGTCTCTGCAGTAAGTGGTGGTTATTGTGTTTCATTTCATTGTTATTCAGTGTTAAACTCTTAGCCTAGAGGGTTTCTCTGTATTTATAAGTGTTTCTCACATATCTTTGACATTTTTACTGCTCAATATCTGATTTGTTTGGCTTCTGCTACATACCTACAATCAACTGCATTACTAGCTGAGTTAAGTACAAACTTGCAGTGTTAAAGACTGTAATGCATTTTATTTTTTTATTTAGATGTTTCTTTGAATATTGTGGTCTCTGTCTCTCTCTGTAGGTATTTATTTTTTCTTTTTAATTGTTCCATTAAATACTGTGGTCTCTCTCTGTCTCTGCAGTAAGTGCGGGCTATTGTGTTTCACTTCATTGATATTCAGTGTTAAACTCTTAGCCCAGAGGGTTTCTCTGTATTTATAAGTGTTAGTCACATATTTTGAATTTATTATGATCAATATCTAAGTTGTTTGGCTTTTGCTACATACCTACAATCAACTGCATTACTAACTGAGTTAAGTTCAAACTCGCAGTATTAAACTTTGTACTGACTTTTATTTTTCTGTCTATTTGTTTCATTGAATATTGTGGTCTGTGTCTTTCTGTAGTTATTTATTTTTCTATTTAATTGTTTCGTTGAATACTGTGTTCTCTCTCTGTCTCTGCAGTAAGTGGGGTCTATCATGTTTCAGTTCATTGATATTTGGTGTTAAACTCTTGGCCTAGGGGGTTTTCTCTGTATTTATAAGTGTTTGTTACATATGTTTGAATTTGTTACTGCTCAATATCTGAGTTGTTTAGCTTCTGCTACATACCTACTATCAACTGCATTACTAGCTGAATTAAGTACAAACTTGCAGTGTTAAAGATTGTACTGCATTTTATTTTTCTGTGAATTTAACTGTTTCATTGAATATTGTGGTCTGTGTCTTTCTGTAGTTATTTATTTTTCTACTTAATTGTTTCATTGAATACTGTGTTCTCTCTCTGTCTCTGCAGTAAGTAGGGGCTATTGTGTTTCACTTCACTGATATTTAGTGTTAAACCTTTAGCCTAGAGGTTTTCTCTGTATTTATAAGTGTTAGTCACATATGTTTGAATTTGTTACTGCTCGATATCTGATTTGTTTAACTTCTGCTACATACCTAAAATCAACTGCATTACTACCTGTGTTAGGGACAAACATACAGGGTTAAAGATTGTACTGCATTTTATTTTTCTGTCAATTTAACTGTATCATTTAATATTGTAGTCTGTGTCTCTCTGTAGTTATTTATTTTTCTATTTAATTGTTTCATAGAATTATGTGGTCTCTTTCTCTGTCTCTGCAGTAAGTGGGGGCTATTGTGTTTCACTTCATTGATATTCTGCATTACACTCTTAGCCTAGAGGGTTTCTCTGTATTTATAAGTGTTAGTCACATATGTTTGAATTCATTACTGCTCATTATCTGAGTTGGTTGGTTTCTGCTACATACCTATAAACAATCCATTACTAGCTGAGTTAAGTACAAAATTGCAGTATTAAAGATTGTACTGCATTTTAGGTTTCTGTCTATTTAATTGTTTCATTGAATATTGTGGTCTGTGTTTCTCTGTAGTTATTTATTTTTCTAGATAATTGTTTCATAGAATTATGTGGTCTCTTTCTCTGTCTCTGCAGTAAGTGGGGGCTATTGTTTTTCACTTCATTGATATTCACTGTTAAACCTTTAGGCTACAGGGTTTCTGTGTATTTATAAGTGTTAGTCACATATCTTTGAATTTATTACTGCTCAATATCTGAGTTGTTTGGCTTCTGCTACATACCTACAATCAACTGCATTGCTAGCTGAGTTAAGTACAAACTTGCAGTGTTAAGGATTGTACTACATTTTATTTTTCTGTCTATTTAATTGTTACATTGAATATTGTGGTGTGTGTGTCTCTGTAGTTATTTATTTTTCTATTTAATTGTTTCATAGAATACTGTGGTATTTTTGTCTCTGCAGTAAGTGGGGGCTATTGTGTTTCACTTCATTGATATTCAGTGTTAAACACTTAGCCTAGAGGGTTTCTTGGTATTTATAAGTGTTAGTCACATATCTTTGAATTTATTACTGCTCAATATCTGAGTTGTTTGGCTTCTGCTACATATCTACAATGAACTGCATTACTAGCTGAGTTAAGTACAAACTTACAGTGATAAAGATTGAACTGCGTTTTATTTTTCTATTTAATTTTTTCATTGAATATTGTGTTCTGTGTCTCTGTGTAGTTATTTATTTTTCTATTTAATTATTTCACAGAATACTGTGGTCTCTCTCTGTGACTGCAGTTAGGTTCCCGCCCGCCTTCCCTGTTCTTGTTTTGGTATTAATCTTGGTGGCTTTGGAATTGCCCGCCCCACCTGTAAATTTGTGTTTGAATACTCCTCCTGGGTCTATCTCATTTGTTCACTCAACCAAGCACAGTGAGATCATATTTTGGCTATCCAAGCTCTATTCCAGTCTAGTGTCACTTGCTCATTCTACCTAATATAGAGAGAACATTTGTGAAGGGCAAGCCACTTAGGTCTTTAATTTTGAATTATCATCTGTTTCTCCTTTCTCCCTTTCCACTTTCCAAAAAAATATTCTAAGCTTGTTTCCTGCCTTTCCTTAAACTAGTCTAGTCCAGATACAGATTTGCTGTAACCAGGACTGTTTGTAAGCTTCTCTGTGTTGGACGAAAGCCTTTTAGCTTATCAGTGGAAGTGTTAAGCACTAGGTAGCCTATCTACCACAAGAGTGGTTTCTGGGCCAGAAATTGTAGTTTATTGACCGTTTGGGCAGCTTTTCCATCTCTTTCAACTTTCTAGTTTAAAAGACACTGTTTGCTCTTGTTTCCCATCTTTCCTCTAACTAGTCTACTCCAGATACAGATTTGCTGTATCCAGGACTGTTTGTAAGCTTCTGAGCCCCTCAAGCCTTTTCTGTGTTGGAGGGAAGCCTTTTAGCTTATCACTGGGAGTGGTAAGCACTAGGTAGCCTATCTATCACAAGGGTGGTTTCTGGCCCAGAAATTGTAGTTTATTGGCCGTTTGGGCAGTCTTTCTATCTCTTTCAACCTTCTGGTTTAAAAGTCTACGTTTACGCTTGTTTCCCACCTTTCCTGTAGCTAGTCTAGTCCAGATACAGATTTGCACTATCCAGGACTGCTTGTAAGCTTCTGAGCCCCCCAAACCTTTCTGTGTTGAATGGAAGCCTTCTAGCTTATCAGTGGGAGTGGTAAGCACTAGGTAGCCTATCTACCAAAAGAGTAGTTTCTGGCCCAGAAATTGTAGTTTGTTGGTTGTTTGGGCAGTATTTCCATCTCTTTCAACTTTCTGGTTTAAAAGCCTGCATTTGCACTTGTTTCCCACCTTTACTGTAACTAGTCTAGTCCAGATACAGATTTGCTGTATCGGACTGTTTGTAAGCTTCTGAGCCCGCTAATCCTTTATGTGTTGGAGGGAAGCATTCTAGCTTATCAGTGGGAGTGGTAAGCACTAGGTAGCCTATCTACCACATGTTCCAGGTACAGATTCTTAGTTTTAGCACTTGAATTTGCTTATTCGTTCTCAGCACTTGTTCAGAAATTGTTGTTAGCACTAAATAAGCTACAAACTACTACAGCACTCTTTACCTAGAGGAAAACAGATTTTGTATTTACTTTCCTTACTTGCTTAGAGAAAAAACAGCTCTTATACTCACTTTCCTCACTTGTCTAGAGGAAAGTAGTTTTTATTCAGGAATGTCCAAGGGTCAGCTCCCAGTGTTCTCTCCTGTCTATCTGATAAATCTGGGCATCTTGGGGCAATGTAGCAATTGCCTCATGTACACAGACAACCCTCTCCTCCTACCACCCAACACCACAACCTGTGAGAGATGCACTTATCTAGCCAAACTGGAGGTAAAGCACTCTCCAACCAAGACTGAACTTGACAGTCAAGAGGAGAAGGTAAACACTTGCACCACACCGCACTCATCACATAGTCCCACTAAACCTACACCACGAAAATCCACTCATAGAAAAACAAAAACATCCACAGAGGCTCTCAATAATAATCTGCTCAAGCAACAGAGACCTCCAAAGCAGAAATGCAAGCAACCTCCACCCCCCAACGCAACCCAAATGACACATAGCCCACAGACTCAGTGTGCCAATAAACCACAGTCCATAAGTCAAAACAACGTACCCAACACAGTAGTCATAGGTAACTCTATAGTCAGGCACACTGATGTCCCACTCACCAGGCTAAACAAGGAGGTTACTGCCATCTGCCTGTCGGGTGCCAGGATCCACCACAGAACCCATGCACTCAAGTCATGCCACAACAAGTGCAAATATGAGTCTGTCATTGTCCATGTTGGTGTGAATGACCTGAGACATACCTCCCTGGACTACAAGAAAAGAGACATAGAAGAGCTCTCGATCTTGTAGCCCAGGCAGGTATGACCCTAGTCCTGAGTAGCATCCAGTCATCACCCAGAATGATACCGCAGTACAAGGACAAAATGATTGACTTCAACAATTGGCTAAGCTTCTGGTGTCATTCTAAGGGGATTCAGTATCCGTCTGCCTGGGAGGACATGGTCGACAGACCATGATGCTTTGCCAGAGATGGCCTGAACCTGTCGCCCCTAGGATTCTGGATACTGGCTAAGGGTCTTGTCGCCGCTCTAGTGTCTTTTTTAGGCAAGGATCAAATGACAAATTCACCAGTGTAACAGGAACAGGCAAGCAAAAACCAAGGGCAATGCTACTCAATGCTAGAAGTCTAAATCTCAAAATGCACTCACTCAAGGCACTCTTTAAAATGGAGAACATCGATATCTGGCAGTGACTGAGAGCTGGTTCAAGGCTCTAGAGAGCACCTCTGCCTTATCAGGCTATAACTCATACCACATTTTTTGTCCCTCTAACCTGGACCAGAATACCAAAGGCAGAGATGTGTCCATATTCATTAAGTATATCCACACCTCCAGGCTAGTTGCGTAGCATAATGCATCCGAGATTATCCAAGTGCAACTAACTTTTGGCAAAACTGCGATCCAAATTGTGGCTTGCTACAGATCCCCCACCATGCCCCAGGATTCCCACTCCTCCTTTCTTGATATACTGGAAAAATTACGGTTCAACCAAACACCCTAATAATGGGTGATTTCAACTACCCCACCATTAACTTGGAAAACTACTCATGTACCGACTCTTTTGCTCAATGCTTTCTGGAATTCATATATTCCAATGCCCTGGATTAACTTATCCACACCCCCACCAGGAGTAACAATATCCTAGACCTAGTAATTACTAACATGAATGACTGGTGTTCCACACCTGAAGTCAACTCCTCGTTGGTCAGATTTGACCATAAGTTAATCACCCTAGATATCCGCATCCCGATCCACCCACCATTAAGGAAACCATGGTAAAAAAATTCTCCAAAGCCAACTTCATGCTTCTTAAGATAGAAGTGGTGAACTTCATGACACCTATGCAGATGGACAATACACTTACGACTGCTGAATCCTACATAAATGTACTCTATAAGCACTTACATGAGTGCATGGATCGTGCTAAACCAAAGAGAACCCAGAAGCTATCCTCCAAAAAAAGGAAGCCAATCTGGTGGTCCCCTGCCATAAACAAACTCTACAACAGAAGGAAGAAACTGTTGCAAAAGAGAGTAAAATCCCATGACTGGTGGAGCTCCCTGGTCAGCCTCAGTAAGAAGCTGAGATCTCTTATAAGATCTTCCAAAGCAAGCTACGAAAACAAAATCACCACTGATTCTAAGGGCAACCACAAAGCATTCTATAGCTATGTCAAGAATCTCAATGTCAACACCCAGATCTGCTCTGAGTTACAGCACGACGGCACGAAAATTACAGAACCAAATGATATTGCCAACATCCTGGCAGATAGGTTCAGTGCTAACTTTACCCCCCACTCACCCCCCAAAGGGCCCATATCTATACAGGAAGAATGCAGAGTACCTGTAATCACATCTATGCAGGTAAAGGCTGCACTCTCTAAAATGAAAAATACAGCATCCGTGGGACCGGACAACCTCCCAGGCTGCATTTTACATGAACTTCAGAATTAACTGACTCCCGTCCTAAGCACCATGAACTGGCTCCCTTCCTAAGCACCATGTCCAAAAATAGTCTCAAGTCAGGCTTTGTGCCCACTGAATGGCACACAGCAACAGTTATCCCACTCCACAAAGGGGGAGCCACCACTGATCCTGTGAACTATTGCCCTATTAGCCTGACGATCCTGGTCTGCAAGGCCATGGAACGTATCATCATGGAACTCATAAACAAAGACATTGGTAACCTCCAAACACTGGACCCCACCCAGTTCAGGTTAGTGAAAGGCAGATCATGGCTTCTGAAACTGATTGACTTCTTTGAGGCAGTCGCAAAAGCCATAGACGAGGGTAAGGTGGTTCACACAGCCTATCTTGACCTCGCCAAGGTTTTTGACACCATCCCCCATTCTGGAATTATAGCTAAACTCAATAAACTAAGTATAAATCCCTGCATCACAAGATGGGTTGCCAACTGGCTCACTGACAGAACCCACACTGTAAAAGTTGCAGACACCAAATCTGTGACAAGTAGAGTACCACAGGGTTCAGTCCTGGGACCTCTCCTGTTTGGTATCTACTTCTCTGAAGTACAGGCTAACACAGAAATCCTCTGGCTAATGAAGTTCACAGATGACTGCAAACTAGGAGCCATAGTCAAGTCCCCAAATGATGTGGACATCCTACAAAAGGGCCTCACTGACACAGATGCCTGGTGTCAGAGGCATGGCCTCAAGCTCAATGCCAAAAAGTGCATTGTCATCCCCTTTGGTAAAAAACTCTGTACTCATGAGCTACCACATAAATGGCAGTCTACTTAATACTGAATGTGTGATGAGAGACCTTTGGACCCAGGTGGACATTAGTCTCTCCTTTGATAATCACATTGCCACAGTAGTCAGGAAATCCTTCTACGTGGCACACCTTATTACAAAAGAGTTCTTATCCAGGAAAAAAGAGGTCATTGTTCCCCACCACTCGGCACTTATTAGACCCATTATGGAGTACAATGCCCCTTTTGGAATGTACCTCACAAGACATCTGCAGCAGCTGGAAAGGGCACAGACGTACCTCACAAAGAGGATTACTGGCCTCAAACAGATGCCCTACACTGACCGTCTCAAAAAACTCCATCTTTACTCTGTAGCATATCGCCTACTCCGAGGAGATCTCTGCCTAACATATAAAGCTATGTTAAACCCAGAGCTGTTGGACATGTTACACCTAAAGA
This sequence comes from Protopterus annectens, assembly GCF_019279795.1. Lineage (NCBI taxonomy): Eukaryota > Metazoa > Chordata > Ceratodontiformes > Protopteridae > Protopterus > Protopterus annectens. The sequence continues at coordinate 434,521,011 of NC_056732.1, read as the reverse complement.
AATCCCAATCCCTCTGAGCTACATGCTCTAGGGACCTAAACCTTGTCACCACAATAAACAGGGCATGTTGGAGGGATAGATTCCTGTCCCAGAGACCTCCTATACTCTGGAACAAGCTACTCATCTATGTCAAGCAAAGTTCCTCATTAGCACTCTTCAAGAAAAATCTTGATGAGTGGGTAGGAAATAGGAAATACACCCCAGGGATCACTTCTGTGGCTCTGCTCAACAGGTGCACAGGAAATTAACTTTCTTGGGTGGTGTAAGCCGGGGAACCTTGTTGGCTAGGTTACTTAGGCCCTTGGGCTGATAGCCTAGTATCTGCCTATGAACCTATTTTACCAACTTCGAAAACCAGTAAAGCACTTAGTGAGTGCTGTCGTATAGACAGCATGTACATATTTAATTCTGGGGGAACGGCAGACAAAGGAGGAAGGTCAGGGACAGTTTTTAAATATTTCTCCAATTTAATTACATATGTTACTTGCAGACAGACTGTAATGATCCATGGTGGATGAGTTTTTCATTGCCAGTTAGTGAGAGCTAATGGACATCCTTAATGTTTATATCATAAATATAAAAGTACAGTTGTGACAAATAAGTAAAGCTAGACAAGCTCTGCAATTTTTACGCTGTTTTTTCCTGTAACTGGTAGTACATTGAGTATAGAAAACTCCTTGCACTACATAGAATTACAACAGAATGAAAATATGATGGAAGACATTCAAGCCATAATGATGTTTAGGGGATGTGTAAAAATTGTTATACACCTCTGAAAGCCCTGTTACATTTGGGTCTTGTGCTATAGTAACACTTTACAGGTTTATCTTTTTCCTTGTTTTGGAACACAATCACAACACTCCATGGATTACAACAGATTATTTTATTAGCAACCATCACTAATTTTACAACCATTTTAATGCACTGGGTAAGTTAATTTTTAAAGGATATGCTTCTTAAATCTTTTAAGAAACATTGCTTCTCACAGTGAATGTTTTTTACTCAGTTTGACTTTATTGTTGCAGAGAACGATACTGTATAGTTTAATTTAACTCCTTTGTTATTTGTATCTTAACTACAGAACCATTATGAATGCAGACCTGACTAACAAATCTGGTGCTATATGTCTGGCCTTTCTTTCCCTCTAAATATTTTTACTATTATATTTGCTTTCTTACACTGAGTTATGTATATGTTTCATCCTATGCAGAGCTTGTCTATCCTTACTTATCAGTCACTACTGTACTGTTACATTTACAATATAAACATTAATGATACCGATTAGATCTCAGTAACTAGTAATGAAAAGCTCATCCACCAGGACTGTCTTCTTGCTCTCTTAGCCTGTGTTTCACTTCTCCCCTGTGCCGCACGTAATGTTATACTTCCCCGCTGGGATTAGCTCTCTTCCCTTCTCTTTTCCTAACTCAGTTCCACTATTCTATCCTGCTGTTTCACATTCATCTTGCCCCTTCTTTTCACCCTCATCTGTTTGCCATGCCTCTTTATTAATTGTCTGAGAACTAAACCATACCTTTTCCACACAATTCTTAATTCTTTCTATCCTCCTTTCTGTAACTTGCCCTTCTTCCATTCTTTTGAAATCTTCTTAATCTCTACACCTATCCTTTAAGTTTCCTCCTTTTTTCTGCTTCATCCATTTCACACCCACAGTTTCCATCTCACAAAAACAAAAAGCCCAGGACAGCCCCCTTTTCCCATATACTCTTATCCATATTCCCAACACTGTATCTCATGTCTCCTGTACTACCCAACATCCTCACCATATTTATATAACTGATTTGGTTCATCATTCCACATATCCATCATTTGTTATTCAGCTGCCACCTATCTTTCCTTACCCTCAAATATGTTATATACTACCTACCTAAACATCTCCATTGAACATCCCATCCCCCACCTGGGCCTCATAATGCCACACCTGGCCATTCTTTAAATTTCCTTCCAAATATTATCATCTTTCGATAACCCATCTTCGCTAATCCATATCTTCTTCATCTTTGGCATTGTCTTCCTATCTATCATATTTTAAACTTCCGTAAATAACTCCAATCCTTCCCTTCTGGATCATCTCACTTCTATCTCCTGTCCACCATTTTCTCATGCTGCTTTTTAACTGTCCTTTTACTTCATTTTTTTTCCATTTAACTCATGCCCCCTCTTTGTCAGACCCCTTTAAATCAACCAGTCCCCTTTCCCCAGCTTGTCATCCTCTCTTGGTTCTCCAAATTCCCTAACCTCCATTATCTCTCTTCTCCCTTCTTTGATGATATTCCTAACCTCAACCATTTCTAATCTTACCTTTTATACACCTTGTTTTTCCAAGCTCCCTCTATTCCCTCCAACTCCAGACATCTTCATGGTCTATACCTGTTTTCAGCTTCCATATACTTCTCGGTTCTATATTCTCTTCTTTTCATCATCCCATACACTCCTCCCTGTTCTTTTAATTCTCCCTCCACTCATAATTCCCACTTAATTATCTCATTTTTTATTCTCTTCAATATTTGTGCTATATTCATAAGTTACATAGGTTCATAGAGTACACTAGGTTAACAATCACAAGGGTCCTTATAAGCCTAACTGTGCAACCCACATGTTACCCACAAGTGAGATTTATATAGGGGTGATTTACTGACTGTCTCTGCCCATCAGAGACATAGCTGCCAAACCAGGGATGAATTTTCCATTAATTATCCATTGGTCCATGTTTTGCTTAAGTAGTTTAAGAAAGGAACTCTGCTTCACATGGGTTGGTAGTCTGTTCCAGAGAATGGGAATTCTCTGAGAAACATTTCTGTCTCTCCAAAATGTCCTATTTATGTCACAAGCAAAATTTAGGTCCTTTAATCATGTAGTTTTGATTCTGTTTGTTTTTCAGATGTGCAAAAGGTTCATCAAAACAGGGTCCAGGGATGCCTTGCATGCCAGGCAAAGATCATTTCTCAGTAGTCTGTGTGATACAGAGTAAAGAGACAGGGCTTTGAGGTGATCAACATAAGACATTTTGTTTATTCCCTGCATTCATTTGTAAGGAGCATTTGTGGACATTCCAGTTGCCATATTTGTCTGTTTAGGCACAAACCAAAGGAGGCATTATACTCTACGATGGGTTTGATGACGTTTGAGTACAGTGGTACGATGGCCATTCTGGACCTTGATGCCATGTCCTTAGTTATAAGTTGAGCAACCTAAAAGGATTTTCTTACTATCTTGAGCACATGATGGTCAAAGGCTAGGTTGCTATCTACATGAGTTCCCAGATCCCTGACTAGTGAATCAACTTTTAGGGGTGTTTTATTGATAATGTAGTTATCTGGGGTGGCTGACTTCCCAAACAGTACTATAATGCATTTCTTGACATTGAATTTTAAGTCATGGCTTTGGCACTAAGCATTGTCCTTCCTGAAGGGAGATCTCTCTTTTGGGGATTCAGTGACTGCTCACAGTTTTCAATCATTTGTAAATTTCATCAGCCAGAGGCCCTTGACATAGGCTTTGACCTCCATAAGTAGATGCCCTTAGGGACTTCACAGGTGACATGCCTGTGTGTTGAGGTGGCCCCACTGATTCTAACATCCTAGGTCCTATTAGTGAGTCTGCTATTTATCCAGTGTCCAGGGGTTTATGTGTATTTCTATAAGTTTGTTGACAATGCCTAAGTGGGGTACTGGTTCAAACACTTTAATCAGATCTAGGTAGGCAGTATGCACCATTTTCCCCTCATTCATTGCCTTAGTGACCTTTTCAAAGATGGTAATTCTTTCCATGGCTTTGAAAATAAGATTTGTCAGACTAATGAGGCTGAGGTTTCCAGGATCTGTTGAAGGTCCTCCCTTATGAAGGAGGATGACAAGCATAGTCCTCCATTCACATGGCACAAAGCCAGTTTTAAGATTATAGTTAAATAGTGACTTCAGCTCTCCTGATAAGTCATATTTTAGACTGTTCAGGAGACATCCTGGGTTATCGGGGTCCACTGAGGCTGTGCTCTTGGCTCTAGACGTTAGTGTACGCAGCCTTGGCTTTAGCGAGCTGATTAATTGCTATTTCCTTTAAACCATACTGTTTTTCTCTGCAGTATGGCCCTAGCTATCCTGGTTACTTTGTCTTTGCAGATAAACATTCACACATCTGCTGAATCTTCCCTGTCCCATTTTCTTTTAGGCTTATCCTCATATACCTTCCTGTATAAATAATATGAATCAAAATTAATATTTTAACTGTGTCAACCTTCACTCACAAAAAATATCCTATTTGACCAGGAGAGCAATGACTTCTTAATCCCCTCTTTAATCTTCTCTCAGCTCTTCTTGCTGATATCCTGTGCTGTCTCATATACGTGCAGCCTTAAATTATTATCTGCTCCATTAGAGCATGGCAACCTTACATCTCTTATATCACCACCCATTAATCTGAGTACAACTGACTTCTTCAGATGATGTATTAGCCATGGTTCCAGTGCAGAACCCTTGAAAACATCCAATATAATCAGCAGCGTATGCTTGGTCTTTTTATAATATGTAAGTTCCATTCAACTTTTTTTACATTCTGACTTAAACACAGCATCAAATATGATCAGCTGGAACAATACTCAACCGTAGTTTTAGGAGGATACAAAACAGTCTTTATTCACAGCATGTTCTATTCACCCCATCATTAGAATGGTGAAATAAGCATTTTGAAGAAGATCATTATTTGTTTTTTTTTTTTAATAATCTTTACAACAACTAAATTCAAGAAAGGGGAGGACAAGGGGGGGGGGCAAAGGAGGGAAAAGGAAGCCACAGTTTGCCTTTCAACAAATCAAACAATATATTAATTAAATGCCACCTGCACAAGAGGAATTCTAAGATATCAAGAGACATTTATCAAACCGAGTCCTTTTAACTATGTCTTCCTGATACCGACATGTGTGAACGCAGTGACACCAACCAAGACCACAGACCACGAGGGCATCAACTGTTTCATGTGTCAAAATATGGTTTGACCTTCATCGAGAGGGCAGTGATTTTGATAATTTTCCCCTCAGATGAACAACTCAGTGTCTGCATGTAATAATATCTCTGTATCAGGTTTTATTATACATGTCCTTGCTATCAACAATAATGCACAGAAAAGAGAATCCCAAGAAAAAGATACCCAGACAAAAGGGTACTTGGGACCGCCATAGAAAAAGATAAGGTAATGTCAGAACCTCATGCAGGTAAGCATGTCATCTGTGCGAACCACAAAACAATCCATGATAAATCAGATAGTCCAAGTTAGAGAAATTAAACAACTCCCGTGCATCTTGAAATAGCAAGACTTCAACCTCCAGCGTGAATTTATACCTCATCTTATAGGCAACCCTCCATCCCTCCAAATCCAGTTTACCTGGTAGAGCAATGTATCTTTTGTCCACACTTGTTTGACAGTGACAACGTAGATCTTTCAGAGAGACCACAACAAAAATATATTCCCACTGTGTGGTTAATGGGATGACAACTATGTTGAAAATTCCAGCACTCAACTCAGCCTTTACAGACATTCACTTTTCAGATCACATGAAATTCAAACGAGATGTTAAACAGAAGTTAGAAAAACACAGATGAAGTAAATACTAAACAGAATAAATTTCAATATATGGCAGAAACAGTGATAATTAAAATATCTGTTTAAATAATACTATGCAAATATAAAGATAGCAGTAGTAATAAATAAAGTGCAAAATTTCATCAGCATTAAAAACGATTAAAAAAAGTCATATCAAAATCACATAAAATACCACAGACAAGATAAGCAAGAGAAACATTGAATGTGCTGGAATCATTTCAACATTTGCTTTAATGAATCTGTTTGCATGTGTTACTAAACATGCTGCCCTAGTGCACAACTTTTTCATAATGACGTCTGGGCCCCTTTTCGGATGCGGCTAGTTATTGAGAAAGTAGAAAAACCTTCTAAGGTCTTACTATGCCATCATTCACTCTTGAACAGCTTTGACTTATCATATTGGGCTGTACACAATCAGTACAGGTATGTAATGTACCTGTCAAAAGGTCTTTGTCTTCCCACAGGGTTCTTTGCAAGTATCAAACTGGTAATGTTTCCCAATGAAAGTGAGAAACTATGGGTGTTACTTTAACACAATATAAATAGTAACCATAATTGGAAGTTATTCAGCTTTTGAACCTTCCAAAATTAACTTTCATTCTATGTTTGTGTTGACTATGTTACCTATAATTCTCTCCCCAACCAATTATTTTGATAATCACTTTACCAAATGTATTCAATATATGACTTTGATTATTGTTTTTTTAATCTTGTTTCTTTCATTGGGAGACAGCATAGAAACTAGTAGCAGGACTGAACACTACCAGGGGGAAATTACGTAGTAGGTTACCTTCTCTCTAGTGCACAGCAGTGATCAGCAGTGTAGCAAGTCAATCAGAAATGGGATTTACTACTGTGCAAATCTGATAACCAGGAAAACATCCCTCTTAAAAGGGATAACCATTAATAATAAAGCACAGTGAGGGCATGAAAGGTTATACCATGCCATTTGTACGTAAAAAAAGATTACTATTTAGGGAAGTATTCTTCTGGAATTTGTAGGGTATCAACTTAAGATTCATTAAATGCACACTGGTTAAACCATATTTATATTAAAAATAACTAGACATCTTGATTCTCCTACCTGGTCAGCTCAAGATTTGATTCTGGTTGTGCAGCAGAGGTCTCCTTTGTAGTATCATCAGTCTGCCCATTTTCCTTCTTGCGCTGGTTAGCCGGCTGTGCCATTATGAGAATGTCTGGCAAAATCATATCAGGTTTTGATGCTAGAAGGCCAATGGTTGCCATATTAACTTTTCTGTGGATATTAGCCACACATCCATGCTCTGTTATCTAAGGTAAAAGATAAGCAATATAACTTAGAAAATTCTAACTTGCAAGATTAACATTTGCTCTCCATGTTTTAGAATAATATTGATTACTTAGCAAAAAGACATACAATAATGCCCAGACTCTTGCTGAGGACAGCATGGATGTTATTTTAACAGCTGATACTGATATTTAATATATTTCAAAGGTTATTCTTCTGTATCTCATTTTTTTCTGAAATACATTCTGATCAACTGAATATTTGTGATAAATTCTGTTTCCTTGTGGCATGGAATTTAAAAGCATTGAATTGCAGGGCAGACAGGAATGTTGAGGCTCTATATGCTTGCCTGTCTTCAGGTATTCAGGTAAGGAATGGGATGGCATAATGGATGGTGGGCCATTCCTTCCACCTCCAGAGAAGATAACAGTGCAGAAAAGAGGCTGAAGCCAGGCACTTGGGAAGGCTAGGACTAATGTCTCCACTCAGATAGAGGGGGCAGGGGTGCTCAAAGACTATGCCTAATTCAGGTAGTATGCAGGTTGGTGGTGTCTAAAGGGATTACACCAGCACATAAGGGGGCAGGCAAGAAAATTCCCAGCTGATCACAGTATGATTTGACAAATAGCCACATCTATGGCATCCCTAAAATCTGTTGGCCCCAGAGAGAAAGGAAATATAGGGTACTCTGGAGATCTGAAGTCAGCCTTAAGTTGCTCAAAAACACAGAAGGCACTACATTGTGCCTATATGACACAATAGATAAAGAAATAGGGCTTTTCTCTAGTTTAAAAAGTCAGGTAGACTGTTTCATAACATCTAAGTGGTTCATAAAGACTGTAAACATACTATTTTATCTTGCCAATGACACGCATATTATATTTTCCTATTATATTTGGTAGCTTCCCATGTAGATCACTGAAACCAGATGTATTATTTCTTTTTCAACCCAAGATTCCTTCTAATCATTGCCATACATTAGCTATTAATTGCAGTCTACAGTTATTGCACCATAATTTACTCTACCATATTTGGAAATGTAACTATTCTGCATCCTATTTATCCTTATTATTTATTATTATTTTATTTATTTCCAGTTTGATTACCGGGAAAGTCCACTGGACCAGAAAGTGCCCATTTTCAGTGGAGGCCCGGGGAGAAAAGCTCCATAAGCAATATGATACAATAAAGGTTACATAAAAGGTTACATAATGTTGAAGGTAAAGTTACAAATATAAAATTCATACAGTCAAGAAAAGTCAATGCATAAAATGTACATCAAGAACACAATTAAAGATAATAGAGAACACAGTTGACAGGAAATTCCATTCAGGGCAGCAGGTTTCAACTGTCTGTACTATAAGGATCTGAGGTTACATGCTATTTACAATATTTACATACTTGGAGTCAAGAGAGAGAAATTGCTCAATCAGAGAATGTAGCTTAGGTTTGTTTTAGGAGAATAGAAAATATTAGTTTGAGGGTAGCGTGGAGCAAGGAGTATTGCGAGCTCAAAGGGGAAATTCCTTTGAATTTATGTAGGGTGAGAGCAGGAGCATTTCCATTTAGAAGACAGGTATGAGAAAAGTTGGGTCTTGAAGGATTCTGAGTTTGGTATGGTCCTAAGTAAAGGAGGTAGGGAATTCCATTTTTTGCCTAGAGAGAAAGAGAGAAGGAGCTGGCCTGCAGGACATTTGGGTTTGTGGATAGAGATTAAATTTTGGTGTTCAGATCTCAGAGATCTATTTGCGATATATGGGGGAAGGATGTTTGTTAAGGCAGGGCATTTATCTGGGTAGAATATTAATTTGTGAGCGGAGGTTAGTTGGAGATAGTCTAGGTGGTTAGAGAGTTCTAGCCATTTCAGAGATTGTAGGGAAAGGCAGTGGTGAGTAGAGTTTTTGAATTTATTATTATTATTATTTATCCTTTAATGCAAGTGCATGTTCACTTTGTTGTACTTGCAACATTCCCTGGCATCTTTTTCTACAATACCATTTCACAGTTTTAACATCAAAGTACAACTGTGGTCCCACAAACTTAGTATTTCCTTTTGCCAGATTGCATTTTACTCCCTAAAAAAATAACGTAAATGCTACCACTAATAAAAAGCACGGTCATTTGTCTGACAGGAGGATGCATTGAGCACATCTAGACTGGCATTTCTTACAGTCTCCACCCCCCCTTAGCTTTCCATTTTTACCACCTATTCCATGCCATCTTGAAAGGTTTTGGGGAGTCCTATTCCACAATCAATTCCAGTAGTCTTTTCCACAGGTTCACAACTCACTCCATGGAGGAGTACTTTTACAGATCTAATAAAAACTTATCTCTGTAATTTTCAGGTCTTTCCCTCTTATCCTCCGGTGCTTACTTCTGAGGGTGATCCTTTCATATCTCTGCAGTGTAATCTTCTGCACTCACATTATGTATCCATTGTCCTTTCTGGTTTTTAATGATACATCTCTCTAATATATTGTCATATATTTACTTTTCCATCTGACACACCTTTCTAGTGGCTTTCATTTGGATTCCTTCTAGCACTGTGTGTCCTTCTGCTTGTATGACATCAAGAACAGCACTCAGTATTCAAAGTGTGGCATGACCAGGGCTCATTAGAGTGGTAACATTAAATATTGTAGTTTAGAGCCTATCCACCTGAGCATACACCTTATACAGGATTTTGTTTGTTGTTGCCATGGTCTTCTTAGCTTGCTTCTGCTGGTCTATGATAGGTCTGCTCAATATACCCCTTGCCCTTCTGGTTTGTTCCTATTATTTCTTTTAACCTCTTCTGATGGCTCATACCAAAGTTGTTGAGGACTTGTGGCTCAGTTGCAGTAATTTGCATTTACCTGAAATTAACTTCATTTGCCATCTTTGTGCATACTCCGACAGCCTTTCTAAGTTCTTGCTTAGACACCCCCCTTCTCCCCTGTTGCAGGTATACCAGTGTCATCTGTACACATGTTGCTCCTGTTCTGTTCCCTCAGGAATATCTAAAGTGAACACATTGAACAGTACTGGATCCAGGTCTAACTCTTACAGTACATCTGGACACATCCCCGGTTATAGACAATGTATCTCTCACCACAACAGATTGCTACCTGTACTCCAGCCATATTATAAACTAATTCCTCAGTCTTGAACTTGGGAAATGGACAATTTGTCAGGCATTAAAATGTCAGAACAGTTAGAGCATCTGTTTCCTGCTACTAAAATTTCAATACTGGCTGGGTTACAGATTGCATCCTTCACTGTGGTTTGCTGCACTTAGAGAAGAAAGAGACAGGAGATGAATGTTATGCTCTTTTTTATATTTTCTCCCTTTCTCCTAGTTTATCTGGCCTTCGGCTTAGTATTTACTAATGTTCTGGGGTATGGGAGGCTTACCACCCAAATTAGAGGTACAGGGTGGTTTGTCCCATTCTCCAAAAAAATATTTTATATTTTTTTGTGATATCAGGATTGTCATGTTTTGAGCCTGTGACATGTCAAGATTACAGGCCTTTTAGTTTTGAATAATCATGTGTCATTTAAAGTCACACAAATATTCATAGTGGCTCCCTAAAACTATTTATTCTCTGATCCCTGCCGTTTTTGTTACAGCTGCTACTGTGGAGCTTGATAAAAGCCCTGCTGAGATCCTCTAGCCCATGTTGAGTGTTATTCTGCTGTAAAGCTGCTCTGCAATCTATTCATAAAACTGAATTGGGGGGGTTGACTAACATATTCTTTCAGTCATGGTACCCTACTGACTGCTCCCCTGGATGTTGTTGTTCTTTAAGAAAGCAGTCAGTCTTTCCCTTGAGATTTTTCTCCATGACGTTCTCTGCCACCACTGATAGTTTAACTTCCCTGTAAGTCACAAGGATTTCTTAATCACTCTCTTGTACAGAAGTGCCACTCTCTACTGTCTTCTGTTCTGCAGTACTCAGTGATCTGAAGATCTTCCTCAAGGGATTCACCATTATACATACTAGATTCCAGTGGACCCAGAAAGGCAGCTTATTTGATCCCTGTGCATTACCCTCCATCACTGCAGCTAATTTCCTTTACACCTCCTTCCCTATACTCCTGTGACTGCCCACTGAGCTGTCTACTCTGACCTATCTCCCTCCTATCATGGTACCATACCCATCCTATTCTTTCTGAAGACCAATATTCATTCATGACCACTTCTGTGGTACAAGGGTGTGAAGCTCTGATGGTAATACAGACAACTCAGGACTGATAAGTGACCAGAGTGGTGGAACAGCCAACAAGAGAGGGAAGGAGTGAGCAGCTGATGCTAGCTCACACATCTTGGGGAAGGGAATCAGCCTGGCTCATAGCATGACTGGCTCCTAATGCAGGTGGGTGTGTGGAGCAGCATGCAGCAGTTGGGTCAGGAAGACTGCACCCACTAACGGGTGCATAGCACAGTAGCCTCTCTGTGGAGGCAGAAGGCAGCACACATGTCATGAGTTAGCAGTAGAGGAGTCTGTGGTTCTCAGGCTGCCACATGACTCAACATGCAGGTTATGGAAAGTTTCAGTCCCCCTCTGTGGTTGCCTAGATGATGTCCTCCTTCTCACTACATAGCAATGACCCCTCGCCATACTGCTCTGAAGAATGAGACACTGCTAGCACTGCTAGAGCACTTTATGGTGGAGATCTACATCCCCCACGCAAGATGATGTTGGGTGCAGCAATTCAGAGGTGAAGATAGCAAAAGGGTGTTAAAGCAGCAGAGGAGTGCTGATGGTTGTGAGACACAATGGCAAGAAAGCACAAAAAATACTCATCCAATATCGCTGCTCATCCCTGTCTTCTGTAATCTCCCTTTCAGATCTTTACTTAGTCTGGCCAGGTCTGTATCTCTCTTCAACTGTTCTGAAATATACATACAAAAGCCTATTTCTTCTCCTTTTTGATTTATTCTGCTAAATACCTTTTAACTTGTGCCTTTGCTGCCCTCACTTCCTTTGTCACACTTCTGCTAGCATCTTGTAGTGAACTTCCTCTACCTGCGTAGTTTCCATTTTACCCTAACTGCTAGCCTAACATTCTTAAGTAACCACATTGTCCCTTTTCACATCTGTCTCTTCATCAAATCCTTGTCCACATCACTTAGTACTCAGTTCTTGAACTGACTCATACCCAGAGCATGCTCAGCCCTTGATTTATCTCCAACCCCTTAACAAACATCTTCCTCGACTGAGTAAACTCTACCCCTTAAAATCATACTCTGCTGATGTTCCATCTCCTCAGCTGTAAACCACACAGTTGCATGATTACTGTTGGTTAATGGCACCTTCATCTGGATCCTTTTATTCCCTTCCACCCTGGTTAGGACTACATCCAGAATGCTTTACTTTGTGGTACTGTCTTACATCATCTGTAAAAATCCCTCATTGCGTAAGGCCTCATTTATCCTTTACTCCCTCTCCACCCTGATATTCTGGGTCTCCCAAGTACTTTCCTGGCACTACCAGAGCTTCTGAAAGTATAACACTCCTATTCCTCTTATCCCTTTTAAGTATGCTTTATTAAACTCTGCCAACTGCCCCCTTGATGTCTCTCAGGCTGAGTTCATTGCATCAGTTCATAAGCATCCAACTTCTTCCTCTGCTATAACCACAAGTGTACCTACCCTAAGTTATGACCCTCAAGGTTTTGTCATGCCCTTCATGATGTGGTATGTTTCTCTGACTGTTTAATCTCATAAGTGATGCCATCCCTAACAAAGCTCATTGGTCCCTTCACATTATTCCTCTCTCATCATTCTAAACACCTATACCATTCACCTCCATATTTCACCCTAAAGTCACTGACTAATGTTTCACTGATACCAGCAATGCCAATCCTCCCTTTTGCACACTGCTTGCATTTCCCCACCTTACTTCCTACATTTCTTATACTACATAGAAATAAAACCCAACATGCTGCAGGTCACCCTCATTTGCTCCTGTACTGTGTGCTGTCTTTGTTTTGTCCCCCTGTCTACTGCCTGCGGACAAACCCTCTCTACATCTTCCATGACACCCTTTACCCTTCCTTCTGAGATTAAAGGTACAACCATGGAAATGAAAGTATCACTACAGCACAGATCTGAGTATCACTACCCCTTCTGGATTAAGACAGAACCCCTCTACCTCTTTAACTAAAAGTGATCCATTTCTGCCAGGTCTCCTTATTCTCCATGCACTCCATATCTCTTTTTCCATGCCCACTGTTGTATCCAGTCATTCCACTCACTAATACTCTCCTTCCTCTCTGTTGGCTGCTGACACAAGCATCAGTTCTGAGAATGTTACCTCCCACCCATTAATCTGTCACCTCCCTCACCTAGCTTTCTCCTACATCACTTGTCTGTTTCCACTTGCCACCCACCTCTGGTGCTGACCTCGCTCACTTCCTCCCATTTCCTGCTAAGTCTAACTCATAGTATTATTTTAACAAAAAGCTCTTCTCTCTTATCTCACTTGCCAAGTCTTTTCTCTTGGGTATTTATATCTCCAAAGCTTGTTCTTTGTTGCCTCAGGGATTTTTCTTTTCCTGCTCCGTCACCACCTTTTTAATTGCACCTTTTCCCACTTGATCTGTACCACATCCAGCCTTCCACACTCTTCATGGTAGTCAGCTCTTTCCCTATGCTTTTGTAGATCCCTTTCCCATTCCTGCTGTACTACTGTACTAGTGACTTCTGCAGGTTCCCTGCTGTCTGATTCCTTTTAATCCAATGATCCCACCATTTTCACTGATTCACTGTTTGTTCCATTTATCACACCTCTACTGTACTGCCATAATGGAAACTTCCTTATTGCCCCCCCCCTTATCCTTCTTTCTCCCAGTTTTTGGTTCTCATTCTCCACCTGTTCCCTACCCAGGCCCCTGTCCTTGTGCTGGCTACTTCTCTACTGGTCCACTGACTGTCTCCCTATTCCCTTGATACCTTTGCCCCACTGTCCCTTGCTTTATGCCTGACTGTTTTGACCTATGTCCTCTTCCTAATATTCCATTTTCTGTAACTTCCACCAAGAACCATAGCTTGGTGATATAGAATCCTGTTCACTCAAATAAAAAAAGCTCTTCTGTGCTCCTGTAACTGTGCAGCTTTAGTAACTATGACACAGTAGTACTTCAGACAGAACTGAGGTGAATGCTGATATTGCCATACACCCACTGACAACTGTCGATTATGTATTGTAGCTCTTTGTGCCAAAGGCAGCCTCCCCCTTCTCCCCACTTTTGCTATCACTCTGCTTCCACCCAAAGACTTTTGCACCTTCTCATTATCCTTCTACATGCCCTGCATCTAGGTGCCTCCACAGGTCCTGCTCACACCTAGTACATACCACTCAGCTGTCCAGATTTTCCCACAATGTCCAGATTTTTGCCTCATATTTTTGGTCTGTTACTCATAAAATTTGTGTTTTTCTTGCAAATCATTGAGACTTCATGTCATTAAATAATGACAGACATTTCAGTTTCATGCTTCATATCTTTCAGGGAATGTATGCTATTGCAAAAACCTAGTATTCTAGCAGTGTTCTACATTAATAAGAGCAATATTTCAAATCTGCCCCAGTTTTAGGCCTTTTTCCCCATTCCCCACCATTCAGGCTTTTTTTCAGATTTCTTGCACTGAGAGGTTGAGATGCATGCCTGGCACAACATTTGCTCACCTCTTTTCTCTTCTCTTGCCCATCGCCTTTATGGTTCCAGCTACTGTCCAATTTAAAAACTATATATATATTGCAGTTGTAATAGTCTGCTTTGCATGACTAAACCAGAACTTATGTCACACAGTTCAGAACATTTTATACCAGCATGTACTTAGATACTAAGATAATTATCTATAAAGAGAATCCCCATTTAAAGGAAAGTTATACTTAAGAAAGTTGATAACATTTTTCAAAATTAATATTCATTATAAAACTAATTACCACAGCTGGCCTTAAGCATAGGCCAAGTAGGCGGCCGCCTAGGGTGCCATTCCAGCAGGGGCACTTTTCCAGTAAATTGGGTGATATAGGTAGACCAGGATGAGGGCATCCAGTGGTGCAGGGGTGCTGTGGAGCCCTTTTGCCTAGCTCCCCAGTTGAACAAAGACCGCCCCTGCTAATTACATTTAATAAATTTATCAGAAATGTATGGCATGTAAACAATGCCCTTTATTTGAATGTTTTAACAGATCGGAGTTAAAGATTGTGTATTTTAAGGTATACATTTGAGATTTGAAAGGGAAGTAATGGAACAAAGGAAAAAAAAAAGATTTACAAACATTTGTATTTTGTTTTAAAAGGAAAAAAAATATTTAACTCATATTTATTTGATATGCCCGTTTAATGAGAAAATATGATTATACGTTTGAAGAAGCATTATCATAGAATTATAGGTCTTGGCGATAGAAGGCTTTGTTGAGATTGCAACATTACTATTTGCCACCAAGGAAGAAGATGCAATTGTATGTTCATCCAGTTTGCACTGATGATACAAAAAGTTAAAAGGAGACTTAATCAATTGGTCTTTTATAATGTCATGAAGTTGTAACAATGTTAAGAGCTGAAAAACAATACAAAATCTGAATGAAAGCATCACCTTATATCATCTCCTTCTTCTTTTCTAGTATGATTTTATTTAATATTCATTAACCAGGAAAGTCCGACTTTTTTAGCAGAGGCCCAGGGAGAAACACTCCAGGTACATGACTTTATAATAGGGGAGGATACCAGAGAAAACCCACATGAATGCAGGGAGGACATGCAGACTTTGCACAGAAGGCACCCCAGCCAAGAATTGAACAGGAGAACCTCTTGCTGTGAGGCGACAATGCTACCGCTGCACCATTGCACTGTCCCTGCTTGTTAAGGGACAACTGCACTGTCAGAGAAATGACTTGACAGACAGGTGACTGTTATATACTGTAAGGGAAATAAAAATGGGAGAGTTCTTTGGTACTACAGGGTGGTTCAGTGTTGAATTTGAGTGCAGAGAGAGAGTATTGTTAATTTGAGACTGAGAAGAAAGATTTTTCAATTCAAGCATGAGAAAAAAAAAACATTTGCTAATAATTGTAATTAGCTGAATTAATATTGGCTTGCACTGGTTTATATTTTAAAGCAATTTTTGCCTTTATTTCATAATCATGAAATCAAAAATCAAAAATCAAAAAGCATGACTTTGCAGTCATCTTTAGAAGTTTTACATGACATTTATGTAGCCATTTCTTACACTCCACCCACACTCCTATACCACAACCAAGCATTATCTAAGTGCACTATACAAGTTATCACTGACATCCCCTTCATACAGTCCCAGTTTTCATTTGTATACATTATTTGTATCCTATACATTCTTCATATACTTCACTCACACTCCTACTCCCTACTTAAACACTATGCACTTGCACTATTGAATTCACCATTACACATATTACTCATTATGTAGTATCAACTTTGTTTTAATACTTTCAGTATCCTAATCTCTGTGGTAGTAGATGTTCTTCTATCATTCACTTATTCATCAATTAACCACAGCTTTATTATTACATGTATCTTCTCTAAAGTGTATATTAATAGATCTTTCTTCTTGTTCAACACCTGTTAATTAAGTATGTGCAACTTCATCTTTTATTTAGCTTTTATGTAGCTACATCTAGTGCCTCTATTCAAATTTTGTTTTTATAACTCATATGCATATGTACATTAAATAAAAGCAATTCATTAATTTTAACTGTTATATCATGCTACTGTGCTTTTATGATCCTGTCTTTGTATAATGCTACTGTTGCTTAAAGACTGTTTTCTTTTATCCCAGGTCCTCATTGAAAATGAGCAGTAGCCCAATAGGCAAAACCCAGTCAACAAAATGTAAATGAATAGATAGATAGATAGATAGATAGATAGATAGATAGATAGATAGATAGATGCATAGAAAAATAGACAGACAGACAGACTGACACACTACGCAATTGCTATAAGAACCAGAGCAACATGAAGATCAAAACCAGAGTAGATTCATTTTTACCAACTATAGTTAGACAGATAAATACTAATCAGACACTGTTTAATATTAGTTTATTAACTCACTTTATCAGTGCTATCCCATGTTAAATGATCTCTCATTTATCACCAAATATATGCTTGTGCAGTCTGTATGAATCCTCTCACGCATAGTTAGAATTTTGTTTGCATGATATAGATCATATCTTTTACCTTCACTTGTCTGGTTCCTGTGATATTTTTCTTTTTTTCAACTCCAAAAAGTGAAAATATTTGCTTTTGACTGCTGACAGTTTTCTCAGTTTACAGCTTCCACTTTGTTCATTTCATTTGTCCTACCCATGTTTATTTCTCTTTGGGTAAAGATGCAGTGTGTCTGTACTGTTAGCTGTTTATAGCTATACATTCATAAGTCATGCTAGTAATGGTGCAGATTTGGTAAATTGTCTTTAAGAGCTAAGAGTTAATGGTGTGTGTGTGTGTGTGTGTGTGTGTGTGTGTGTGTGTGTGTGTGTGTGTGTGTGTGTTACTTATTTTAAATTGTAATCATTCTTAAAGTTGACCTGCCCTAATATACCCCACTAATTCACTTGCTTCCTGCAGTACCCCTCCATCCCATGCTCCCAAATCTCCATCCTTCACTGATTCCCATTCATATTCACTTAAATAATCATAGGCTATTGCAAACCTGAAATATGAGAATGGAACATAACTTTTATGCTTACTAGCAATTTGCTATGGTCTAGAAGTTACAAATAATGAACACATTGAAAATGTATGCCAGTTAGAGAGGAATGGAAATTAAAAGTAAAAGAGGAAATGGTCATGTAAAACACAGTAACCACAACGCTGTACATCTGCCCTGCATCAGTTCTCATATTCATTCACAACTGTTTACTATAATTTACATTAAAATTAGAGACACAAATAATAACAGTTTTCTTACCTGTTTAAAGTTACTCTCAAAGACAGTGCACTTTTGGAATGTTTCAGGGCACTCATTCTTCAGAAGGATGGCTAGCGGTCCTTTACATGATTCTGATGTCCACTCAATTTTTTCTTTCAAAAATAAACTGAATGCAGACTCCATTTTCCCTAAAATGATAGACAGAAACAGGCAGCACATGGATGTTGTAAATATACTCATTTCAAATCCATCAAGACAGGCTATGCACAGCTGAGTATTGTTACTGACTGTAAAATGGATCTCTGAAGAACAGATTACCCTAACATTGAGTTATAACATATGGAGATGTACTCACCAACATAGCTGTGACCCAGCCACATTTTCATAGCAGGTGATGCCCCCCATCTCAGTCAATGCAGGTCTCATGCTGAAGCTTCTAGAGTTTGTCTTTACATGTTGGCGGATGGATATGCTATATCTCAGTAATAATTAACTAGGAACTTTTGGGGATAACCTTGTAGTAAACCTTGGCTCGACATGATTGTCACTGCTGAAGTGATACCCCGACACCATGAGCAAAATGGGAAAAGGGGTTAATGGATTGATGGATTTTGGGGATAGGTTTTTGACAGGCAAACTACTAAACAATCTCGTCTTGGATTGTGACTTATTGTGGCGTTGCCAGGTAAGAAAAGTTTTATTTGAATTTATACTGTATTTTATTTCTTGCCACTGTTTTTCACTGTTTATAGGAAGGAAGGGATAGCTTGTAGACAAAAATATTTACTTTGATTTATATTTTGTTGTTTTTCCTTTAAGTTTCACTGTTTGTTGTTAGAAAGGTATAGATTTTAGACAGGCAAACTCTAGGCAACTTAAGTGACCTAGTCATCTATAAAGTCACACACACTGCCGAGAGGACAACCCAGAACTTATCTAAACAACCCTGTCTTGGTTTGTGATTTATTGACTTTTACCATTAACTCCATTCACTCCAACGGAGCTCAGGAGGTTTGCAATGTAACTTCAAATGGGCAGAGCCTAAACCTTTTGACAGAATCAAATTATGTCCTCACACTTCAAACAAATGTTCATATTTCTGGAACCATATGGGTTATGAAATAAGTATAAATGGCAAACTCTTCAGCACAAACTATTTTATGGTGGTAGTATTCTTTAGGTTCTAGGTCTTAAATCAAATTTTATAAGTCACAGTAAACACAGTAACTATTACATTTGTAATATTTTGTAAACAACTTACAATATCTCAGCAACCACTCAAGTTACATACATACTGTCAGCAGCATTTTATTCAGCTACCCAAGAGCTTTCATATAAGGCTAAGGAGTTCTGCCTGTTAGTTGGTTGTTGAGATATTTAGAAAAATGTGAAAATTATATCTATATAAATTAATATAATAAAAACAACAGTTAATATCTATTTATCTGCACTAGACACAGGTCAAATATTAATGCAGTTGAGTTTGCCATTGTGTAAGCTTTAAGATGAAATCTTTTAAAACCTTGTACAAAACATGGTTTTGGAATTATTGATGCAAATATGAACAAGCAATATTTGATGCCTTAGAGGTAGGAGTTAACTACATATGCACCTGGAGGTGTCACTCGGATGTAATGAGTTTTAAAAAGAGGTGTAACTGTGGGCGATAGTGAGCAGAAGCTACTGTAGCGTAAGGAAATTCCATCTTTTGTCTGACTTTCAGAACTTGTATGGTCAGAGCAACAATTTTACTATACTTTCCTTAGTATTTAGTTGTATATTGTTTGTGTGATTATACTCACAGAAGTTGGTTTAAGTTCTCTTTGAATTTTGTGGTTACTTATTTTGGTTATTCTTTTCTTTTATGATGTTTTATTCATTTGAAGGTAAATATGTATTACTTTAATGAGTATGGCATTAATGATTTGCTAAAGCACACATATCTTGTACAATGTAATATCTGCTATGTGTATTTAAAGTTAACACTTGATAACACTGGTGATCTGTGTTCCGCATGTCAAAAGTTGGATGACTTGCTTACCATAGTTAGAAGCAAATCAAGACTTACTGATGATTGCACTTGTGCAACTGGCATAGCTTGGAGAACTGTTGTTACATATATTAATGACTGGACTGGTGAGATAAATAAAGATCAAATAGAAAACATTTAGGAAAGGATGTGTCTATTGTTTGTAAAGATCACTCAACCACATAATGAGTGGTTTCTAGCCCAGAAATTGTAGTTATTAGCCGTTTGGGCAATTTTTCCATCTCTCTCAACTTTCTAATTTAAAAGCTCGCATTTGCACTTGTTTCTTTCCTGTAACTAGTTTAGTCCAGACACAGATTCTTAGTTTTAGCACTTGAATTTGCTTATTCATGCTCAGCACTTGTTCAGAACTTGTAAACACTAAATAAGCTACAAATTACTACAGCACTCAACCTTCCTCATTACCTAGAGGAAAAAAGTTTTTGTACTTACTTTCCTCACTTGCTTAGAGAAAAACAGCTCTTGTACTCACTTTCCTCACTTGTCTAGAAGAAAATAGTTTTTTTATTCAGGCATGTCCAAGGGTCAGCTTCTAGTGTTCTCTCCTGTCTATCTGATGAATCTGGGCATCTTGGAGCAATGCAGCAATTGCCTCATGCACACAGACAACCCTCTCCTCCTACCACCCAACACTACAACCTGTGAGAGATGCACTTATCTAGCCAAACTGGAGGTAAAGCTCTCTCCAACCAAGACTGAACTTGACAGTCAAGAGGAGAAGGTAAACACTTGCACTACATCACACTCATCACATAGTCCCACTAAACATGCACCACCAAATTCCAAACATAGAAACAAAAAATCATTCATGGAGGCTCCCAATAATAATCTGCTCAAGCAACAGAGGTCTCCAAAGCAGAAGCGCAAGCAACCTCCACCCCCCCAACACAACCCAAATGACACATAGCCCACAGACTCAGTGTGCCACTCAACCACAGCCCATAAGGCAAAACAACGTACCCAACACACTGGTCATAGGTGATTCTATAGTCAGGCACACTGATGTCCCACTCACCAGGCTAAACAAGGAGAAGATTACTGTCAGCTGCCTGTCAGGTGCCAGGATCCGTCACATAACCCATGCACTCAGGTCACTCCACAATAAGTACAAATATGACTCTGCCATTGTCCGTATTGGTGTGAATGACCTGAGATGTACCTCCCTGGACTACATGAAAAGAGACATGGAAGAGCTCTCCAATCTTGTAGTCCAGGCAGGTATGATCCTAGCCCTGAGTAGCATCCTGCCATTCCCCAGAATGATACCACAGTACAAGGACAAAATGACTGACTTCAACAATTGGCTAAGCTTCTGGTGTCATTCTAAGGAGATCCAGTATCTGTCTGCCTGGGACGACATGGTCGACAGACCACAATGCTTTGCAAGAGATGGCCTGCACCTGTCACCCCTGGGATTCCAGATACTGGCTAAGGATCTTGCCACCCCTGTAGTGGCTTTTTTAGGCAAGGTTCAAATGACAAATTCATCACCATAACAGGAACAGGCAAGCAGAAACTGAGGGTAATGCTACTCAATGCTAGAAGTCTAAATCTCTACATGCACTCCCTCAGGGCACTCCTTAAAATGGAGAACATCGATATCTGTGCAGTGACTGAGACCTGCTTCAAGGCGCCAGAGAGCACTCCTGCATAACCAGGCTATACCTCATACCACACTTTTCGGCCATCTAACCTGGACTGGAACACCAAAGGTGGAGATGTGTCCATATTCATTAAGGATATCTACACCTCCAGGCTAGTTGCTCAGCACAATGCAACCGAGGTTATCCAACTGCAGCTAACTCTGGGCACAACTGCAATCCAAATTGTAGTTTGCTACAGATCCCCCACCATGCCCCAGGATTCCTACTCCTCTATTCTTGATATACTGGAAAATATTAGGGTTCAACCAAATACCCTAATAATGGGCGATTTCAACTACCCCACCATTAACTGGGAAAACTACTCATGTACCAACTCCTCCGCTCAACGCTTTCTGGAATTCATAAATTCCAATGCCCTGGATCAACTTATCCACACCCCCACCAGAGGCAATAATATCCTAGACCTAGTCATTACCAACATGAGTGACTGGTGTTCCACACCTGAAGTCAACTCCTCATTGGTCAGATCTGACCATAAGCTAATCACCCTAGATATCCACATCCCGCCCCCACCCCCCATTAAGGAAACCACTCTAAAAAATTTCTCCAAAGCCAACTTCATGCTTCTTAAGACAGAAGTGGCAAACTTCATGACACTCATGCAGATGGACAATATAGTTATGACTGCTGAATCCTACACAAATGCACTCTATAAGCACTTACACGAGTGCTTGGATCGTGCTATCCCAAACAGAACCAAGATGCTATCCTCCAAAAAAAAAAAGCCAATCTGGTGGTCCCCTGTCATAAACAAACTGTACAACAGAAGGAAGAAACTGTTGCAAAAGAGAGTAAAATCCCATGAGTGGAGGAGCTCCCTGGTCAGCCTCAGTAAGAAGCTGAGATCGCTTATAAGATCCTCCAAAGTTAGCTATGAAAACAAAATTGCCACTGATTCTAGGTACAACCACAAAGCATTTTATAGCTATGTCAAGAATCTCAATGGCAACACCCAGATCTGTTATGAGTTACAGCACAATGGCACAAAAATTACAGAATCAACTGATATTGCCAACATCCTGGCAGATAGGTTCAGTGCTAACTTTAGCCCCTCTCACCCCCTAAAGGGCTCATATCTATACAGGAGGAATGCAGAGTTCCTGTAATCACAACTACACAGGTAAAAGCTGCACTCTCTAAAGCCAAAAACACAGTATCCATGGGACCAGACAACATCCCAGGCTGCGTTTTACTCAAACTTCAGAACGAACTGGCTCCTCACCTAAGCACCATGTTCAATCATAGCCTGACATCAGGTTTGTGCCCACTGAATGGCACACAGCAACAGTTATCCCACTCCATAAAGGGGTAGTCACCACTGATCCTGGGAACTATTGCTCTATTAGCCTGATGAGCTTGGTCTGTAAGGCCATGGAACGTATCATCATGGAACATATAAATAAAGACATTGGTAACCTCCAAACTCTGGATCCCACCCAGTTCAGGTTTTGAAAGGCAGATCAGGCCTCCTGTACCTGATCGACTTCTTTGAGGCAGTCACCAAAGCCGTAGACAAGGATAAGGTGGTTCACACAGCCTATCTTGACCTCTCCAAGACATTCAACACCATCCCCCATTCTGGAATTATAGCTAAACTCACTAAACTAGGTATAAATTCCTATGTTACAAGATGGGTTGCCAACTGAATCACTGACAGAATCCACACTGTCAAAGTTGCAGACTCCAAATCTGACTTCAAACCAGCAACAAGTGGAGTATCACATAATTCCATCCTGGGACCTCTCCTGTTTGGTATATACTTCTCTGAGGTACAGGCTAACACAGGAGGCCTTTGGCTAACAAAGTTCACAGATGACTGAAAACTAGGATCCATAGTCGAGTCCCCAAATGATGTGGACATCCTACAGAAGGACCTCACTGAGACAGATGCCTGGTGTCAGAGCCATGGCCTCAAGCTCAATGCCAAAAAGTGCATTGTCATCCTCTTTGATAAAAACTCTGTACCCATCAGCTACCACATAGGCGGCAGTCTACTTAATGCCGAATGTGTGATGAGACCTTGGGACCCAGGTGGACAGTAGTCTCTCCTTTGATAATCACATAGCCACAGTAGTCATGAAATCCTTCTACGTGGCACACCTCATCACAAAAGGTTATTCATCCAGGAAAAAAGAGGTCATTGTTCCCCTCTACTTGACACTCAGACCCATTATAGAGTACAATGCCCCTTTTGGAATGTACCTCACAAGACATCTGCAGCAGCTGGAAAGGCCACAGAAGTACCTCACAAAGAAGATTACTGGCCTCAAACAGATGCCTTACACTGACCATCTCAAAATACTCCAGCTTTACTCCGTAGCATATCGCCTACTCCAAAATGATCTCTGCCTAACATATAAAGCTATGCTAAACCCAGAGCTGTTGGACATGTTACACCTAAAGAAATCCCAATCCCTCCAAGCTACATGCTTTAGGGACCTAAACCATGCAGATGACCTGAAATTGGGTAAACTGATTACATGTGTTACAGATAGGAAATGTCTGCCGTAGAACTTGACTAAATCAACCATTTGGGCACATGAGAATAATATGTTGATAAATACATCAAAAACTAAGCATATAAGATTTGGGAGACGTAACTTGAAAAGTAAATATTTAATACAGCACACAGTGACGGAAACTGTAGATTCATTTAAGGACCTAGATATATGGGTAGATTTGGCTTTGAGTTTTTCTAATCATATCAACCAAGTGGATGATAGTTACAGAACTATAGGATGTATAAAAAAATTATAAAGTCTAGGAAATCAGAAATAATGAAGTAATTGTTGATTAATTACATTAGACCTAAACTTATGCATGGAATAACAATGTATGTGGAAAACTTATAAGAAAACAAGCATGAGTAAATTGGAAAGAGTACAACAGAAATATACTAAGAACATCCATGGATGGGAAAATTTAATTTATTATGAAATACTAAAATATCTGAACTTGTACAGTGTCCCTTACAGATATTTAAGAGGATATCTTATTCAGGTATATAGGGCATTTAGAGACAACTATCTCTGGATATGTTTGGGTTATCAAAAAGTAGTTGAGCATCATCAGACAACCTATCTAGATGATTCTTAGGAATGAAAAGTGTACTAATTTGTTCTTGGAAAGAGCAGCTGATGCATGGAACAGGCTACCAAACTACATTAAAGCAAGTACTAGTTTATATATTTTGAAGAACAACCTGGACACTTATTATGGGGCAACTATTTTGGTATATTGGCAGGCTAGAAGGGCATTAATGGCCATGCTTGAAATATTTATTTATTTATTTATTTATTTATTTTTATTTTACATTTGTTGACCGGGATAGTCCGACTGGATGCATGTCCATTTTCAGCAGAGGTCCAGGGAGAAAAGCTCCAAGGGTAAGCAGATACAGCATTACATAATACCAGCATTACATATTACAAACAGACTATTTACAGAGATTACATAAGTAAGCAAGTTAAACAAGTTCCACAGGTTACAGTTAATCCTGAGCACAAGTCAGGATTAAATTAAATTACACAGTAAACTGGTTAACAGATTTTTACACATTCTAGAGAGAGTTAGCCAGGCTTGATACATTGACATAGCCAGTTAAGTGACAAATGTTGTTTGAGTCTAGTTTTAAATTGACCTAAGATGGAAAGTAAGGTAATATCAGCTGGAAGAGAGTTCCAGGATCTACTTACATAGTTTGCAAAGAGAGAATCACCGGCTGTGTTATTAATTTTGCTAGTCTGAATTAGTAGTTTGTTAGAGGATCGAAGCAGTCTAGGATTGTTATAGGGGGTGATAATATTTTTAAGTGCAGGAGTATTGTCCGGCTTATAGAGGATTTTATAGGCCATAATCAGTTGGTTATACTGGATTAGGCTGGGTAGTTCAAGCCACCCAAGCTGATTTAGATTGATGCAATGATGTGTCCTAAAAGGCAGCCCAGTGGCAAACCTGGCAATGTGGTTGTAGCAAATTGAGAGTTTGTTAAGGACAGTCTTGTTTAAATTCGGGAGTAGAGGGGATGCATACAGAAGGGTTGAAAGAAGGTGAGAGCGAGCTATGGCAATTTTAGCTGGAGGGGTTAGGAAGGCTTTTATTCTGTAAAGTGACCCTAGTTTTTTATTGATGGTTTTGATAGTTTGGTTAACATGTAGGTCAAATTTTAGATTATTGTCTATGATGACACCTAATAGTTTTGTAGATGGGTCAGGGGAGATTATTGTGCCATCATTTGATTTTATGGTAAAGATGAAAGCGGTAGACCTACGTGTTGGTGAAAGTAACAGCATTTTAGTTTTTTTGGGATTTAGGATCAGACAATGTTCAGAAAGCTAGTTTTCTATTGTATTAAAGGTGGTCTGGGTAGCTGACCATAACTCTACTGGAGATGTGGCTGAGCAAATCAGAGTAGAGTCATCAGCATATTGGATACAGCTGACTTTTGGGATGACAGCATAAAGGTCATTAATGAAGATGGAGAACAGCAAGGGCCCCAGTATAGAGCCTTGTGGTACTCCAAGGGTGTTAGGTAGAAGGTTAGAGAGTTTGTTCTGCCAGAGGACAGCCTGCTATCGACCATTCAGGTAGGATTGAAACCATTGGAGGGCTCCGGTATCTAGACAGAATGTTTGCAGGGTGTGGATTAAAAGTTGGTGATCAACCATTTCGAATGCCTTGGAAAGATGCAAAAAGAGGGCTGAGGATATATAATTATTGTTGCGATTATGGTTTATGGTGTTAGTAAAGGCTAGGAGGGCTGAAGTAGTGCTGTGATGAGGATGGAAGCCATGCTGAGTGTCTGCCATAAGGCGATTTTGGATTAGGTGGTGCGTGAGTTGTCTATTAATACATTTTTCCATAATCATTGCAAGTGGAGAGAGTATAGCTATTGGCCTATAATTGGAGAATTCAGTAGAGCTGCCTCCTTTGTGAAGTGGGATTACATAGGATATTTTCCAGATGGTGGGAATTTTAGCTTCTACTATGGTGCGATTGATTAGTATTGAGACGGGGTAAGCAATAGCATCAGCTAATTTTTGTAGGTACTCGGCAGGGAGTTGATCAGCAGAAAGTGTAGTGGGTTTTAATTTTTTGATCAAGGTACTGATAAGTGAAGTGGCGACTGGTTGGAAGCTGAACGCGAGTAGGTTTCTAGGGGTGCTACTTTCAGGACCAGGGGAGCTAGGAGGTAGTTGGCTAGCTAGGGCTTGAATTGTCTCAGTAAAGAATTGGTTAAAACTATCAGAAACATCTTCAGGGGTTTTATCAATAGTAGTAGCAGGGATTGGGGTTGAAGTTTGTCCAGGATGCAGTAGATTATTTAAACCTGCCAAAACATCTGAGGGTTATTTTGATTTACTGTCTGTAAATTACAGTAGTATTGTTTTTTTGTCTTGTAAAATTGATTTTTTGGTTTCGTTCCTGGATTGCCTGTATTTAATGTGATCTTGAGAGTCTTTAGAAGAACGCCATAAAGCCCATGCTTTGTTTCTAAGGGTAATTTTGAGTTTAGACTCTATAGAAAGCCATGGTGCAGTTTTTGCCTTGGTTCTCTTTGAACGAACAGGTGCATGCAAATCAAGGATCTCAAGGAATTTGTTGTTAAAGTATGCTACTGCTTCCTCTAAGGGGAGGTGTTTTAGAATAGACCAATTACATGAGTTTAGTTCTTGTTGGAATTTGGCAGGGTCAAAGTTTTTATTGTTTCTAACCTTTCTGAGTAAGGGTTGTTGGGAATTAATGGTTTTCTGCTTAATTACATATGTGAGAAGGTGATCGCTTAGACCATTAAGGAGGGTACCAGAGGTGTACAGTTGGGGGTGACTGTTTATGAGTACCCAGTCAAGTATACTTTCTTTTTGGTTGGGTTTACCTACCTTGGTAGGGGTGGATATGATTTGTGTAAATTCATGCAGGTTAATATGGGTGGTTGGGGATTCTGAGGAACAGGTGCCCCAGTCTATGTTAAAGTCTCCAAGTAGTAGGGTTTCTTGGGGGTAGTGACATGATAGCCAGTGCAGGATATCTTCAAATGTAGATATATTGTTACCTGGGGGAATGTACATACAGATGATATTAATGCATTTATTTTTATTAAATTGCAATTTGGTGGCAAGAATCTCTGAGTTATTAATCTGAGGAGGTTGTATTACATCTATGGTGACATTCAACTCAGATTTATATATTTGTATGTATGCATGTCTGTAAGGTCATTATTGAGTCTTTTTGTTCTTTGTCAGCATATTTTGGGCAGTCCAGACTACAAGTTTATATCATCGCAGTTGTCATTGTTTGGTTCTTTGCTTATTGTTCTCATTTTTTTTAAATACAGCATAGTGAAAAAACTAATTTGTATTAATCTTTTATTAGTTATACACAATATTAATAGAATGCACTGCTAGAGAATTTGACAAGTATTCAAATTGTCAGTATGACAAACCAATGCATATTCTATGTAAAATCTAACAGCAACAAACATTGACATGTATTACATTCATGCAACAAAAATACAATTATTGGGTTGAAGAATTACATTTTTAAAAATGCAAACGTAACAAAGAAAAGACAAGATTATGAGAGAAAGATCCAGGGGATACTCATTGCTAGGTGTAAGACAACTTCTCACTAAGAAGTGCCAAAATCCTTCACCAAGAATGATGCCTAGGTGTAAAGAGAAAATAATTGGCTTTAACAATTGGCTTAACAGCTAATGTCATTCTACAGAGTTTCAGTATGCATCAGCCTGGGGCAAGATGATCAGTTGCATAGCTTGTTTTGCAAAGGATGGCCTGTATCTCTCATTCAGGGGTTTCTGTATTCTGGCAAAATCCTTTGCTATTCTCATTGTGCCTTTTTAGGCAGAGTTTATCTTCAACTAAGCAAATTCAACTAATCTTAAACTGGACAACATTGAGATGGCTCTTTTCCATACTACAAGTCTTAGAAACAAAGTTTCTGATCTTGAGGCACTATAGCATTTGCAATGTATATGTGTATGTGCAGTTATAGAAATTAGGTGAAAATGTAAAGAAAGCAGTCCCTTCATGCCTTGGTTTTGCAGATTCCATGTTTCTAGCCTGTTGGAAACTGTTGTGGTGTCTACATATTTGTCATGGTCCACATTTTAACTTAGCTGATACCCAGAAACACACAGACTAGGCTCCTAGAACTTTAGTTTACCACAGACAAGACAAGCTTCCAACTTATAATATGCTTCATATCCCCCTCTATGTCTCCAAATAATCATGTTAGATTCCCAGAACTTTTTAAAGAAATTCCTATATACAACAACTACATACTTCTAGGTGATTTCAAATACACTGTTACAGACTGGAGCACCTACACTTCTTAAACAAAGTTTGCCTAGAATTTTTTCAGTTTGATCAACAGAAACTCCTGGATAAAACAGTTACTGAACTCCCTCAAAGCCAAAATATTTATGATCTCATCCTCACAAATATTGCCTCTACCATTTTATTCCCCTTCTTTATCAGTTAAATTGAATCATAAACTTTTGACATTTACTCTCAGAACTACCATACCTCTGGAATCAAAATTTCCGTATTTAAGTTCTTCAAAAGGGTGAACCTCATATAGTTATATGATTAAATATCCATATTTATCCAGAATACTACTACTGTTGACCCCAACAAATCAATCAAATCCACTAAGGAGTTTTTTGCTCACTTAGATAAATGCTTAGATGTAGCAATTCCAACCAGAGCTACATACAATGGAAAATTTAAAAACAACTCCCCCGGTGGTCAACTGATGTAAATAAACTTTATAACCAGAAAATAACACCGCAAACTGTAAAGTATGGATAGAACTCCTCAGAATGAAGGTAATATAGAAACATATCACCAAAAAGCTGAAAAGCACTATAAGGGCCAGTAAAGTAATCAATGGATGAAGATTTGCCCTTCTTTAGCTATGTTGTAAAAATAAGAAATAGCACTCAGCATTGCTCTGAACACTTCCTTATTGGGTCCCCCATTCTGACCACAGTTACATCACAAATATAATAGCAATTAGGTTCACAACAAACTTCACCTGTGGAACCCCGCTTCACACACCACTTATCCCAGAGTTCTTACACTCCCATCGTCACTAAGAAACAATGTCAAACATGCTCTTGCTGAACTCCTTCTTAAATTGTTTAATTCAAGCTAAGCCTCAGGCCATACTCCCAAACCCTGTTGTACTGATGAAGTGATACCCCTTCACAAGGAAGGTCCAACCATGGACCCTGGAAATTATAGACCAATCATTCTTACTAACTGAATCTGTACAGCTGTGGAGAGTATCATAACCAGTCTCAGTCACAATCATATTGAGATGTCATTAGGCTTGACCCACAACAATCTAGCTTTGCTAAAGGAAGAGCATGTCTGCTAAATGTTGTTAACGTCTTCAAATGGTCATGCAAGCTTCCAACAGTAGTGATAGTGTTCATAGAGCTTATTTTAATCTGGCTAAGGACTTCAGTACCCTGTTATGGAAATGTAAGGAAACTAGCTGCCTTAAATATAAATCTGCATGTTATAAAATAGATAGCAATATGTATTAAAGATAGACCCCATATAGGTCATATAGCAGATGTCTCTTCAAATAGTGCAAAGGTAATAAATATAGTCTCCTAGGGGGTTGTACTGGGTCTTTTCCTGTTTGGCACCTACTTTTCTGATCTGAAAACTGATAACTAGGACCTCTGGCTAACCAAACTTGTAGATGACCACAAATAGGGTAAATTGGCAACCCTCCCCTCCTTTAGATTTTTGTATCCTTCATAAAGAGCTGGTCTTAAATCAAATGCTAAAAAGTATAGTATTATTTATTATGGAAAATTGCAATGACCCACAACATACATTATAAATAATGCTCCCTTACTAAAGGAAAAGGTAATCAGGGATCTGGGCACATAGCCACATTTTAACCTAAGCCTAGCCAAATTTTTTTTTTCCCCTGAGGTATGGCACACAGCAATGGTAATGCCACCCACAAGGATGGCCCTTTCACTGAACCCTGGAAATGATAGGCACATTAGTTGGACAAGTCTTATCTGCAAAGCCAATGGAACATATAATATATTTGATGATTGCCAAGTGATTATGTCATTGTCCTCCATATATGTAACATTGATTAGGCTGGTTATTGAATGCAATGCTCCCTTTGGGATGCACCTCAATAGACACAGAAAGTAAATAAAGAAACCCCAGAGGTTTCTAATTAGGATCATTGGCTTAAAAGCTACCAGGAAAACTGGAAGTATTCTCTCCATACTCGATGTCTCACAGACTCCTATGAGGCAATCTATACCTCACTTTCTGTGCTATTAGAGACCCAGTGGCCCTACATCTGATACATTTCAACAAATCAAACAATCTTGCAAACAACAGGAAAATTGATCTATAATTTCACCAGCATATAAATAAAACAAAGTGGAGAAATATATTTATTATACAGTACATTCCCCACTTCTGGAAAGGACTTTCACTGTATATTAAGCAGTGTGGTGCAATATCTTCCTTTAAGTGAGAACTAGATAATTTGATAGGTATTCACAAATGTACTCACTGGCATGTCTGACTTGACCCGACCATCCTTGAGAGAGACGGTTCAGTATGAGGGTAGGTATTGGCAAGGCAGAAATGATCAAAAGACTCAAATTGCTCTGTATTTCTTATTATTCTCATGATTCATATGATATTCCTATGATATTATTAGCGAGTCTTGTCCAAGGTCCAATATGCAGGAAGTACAATGTATCACTTCTCTATTTGCTCAGCTTAATACACCCAAGACTGAGGGGTTACAATGTTGCAAGAGAGCTTGAACACAGGATCCCCACATGTCTTCATATAACAGTAGTATGATGGCTGAATCTTAGCTAGTTTGTCTGCCTGGTCTGTCTCTTTGTCTCTGTCTCTCAATCAAGTAGTACCCCTTTTTGCTTAGCTTGCTGCTTAGTTTCTTTGGTATTTTGCCTCCACCTGTATTGGAACCCCTACAACCTCTATCAATGACATCTTCCATTTGTCCCAATATACCACTTTGTTCTCAGTCTATATGCCACTTTATTCTCAGTCTGCATTCCTGGCTGGGAGCTCATAATGGCATGTTGTGCATCCGTGCAAATGGTGTGCAGCTCCATGGAGAGCTATGCTGCAAAGACACTGCAGCACTGTGGCACAAAGTAATGCCTTTGCAGCCTCAGTAAAATGGCATCTACAGTGTGTTAAGGGGAAGCTCACATACATGGGCACCCTAATGATGCATAAATTGGGGTGAAAAAGGCATGCTGAGGAAAGCAGGAAAGGAAGAAGACAGCAATCAGAAAGGCACATAGAAAGAAAGCATATAGGTGTTTGCAAAATGAGGAGGATGCTGGGAAACTTTATTTGAGAGGATATACCCCTTTTTTCCTGATATAGAGATGGTGTAAAGGGGAAGGGTGATAGGGAAAATGACAAGAAAAAGTGTGGGGGCAGGTGAATATGTAGGGGAAATCAGAAGACCACATAACTGGGCAAACAGCAGTGCACACACACTAGAATGAGCCAACACGATATAGGCACTGATACACATAGGGCAGATGAGTAGTGGGGAGGGGTAGACAACACACAAAGTATGGATCTGCAGAGAGTAGAAAGGGAGAACAAATGGTTGGGGATACCTTGGGGTTTAGACAAAAAGTAAAAAACTGCTTGACCTGGGTGGAACTATGCAGATCTATAACCAGCAGATAGATCAACATAGCTGGTTGTTTGGACATATCAAATCTCTGTTGGTCCAGTGGTTGGGACCATGTGATTAAGCCAATTTCTTATTTTCCCCTTAAGTAGAGACTTTGCCAGCTGCTGTAGCTGTGATTGGGCAACTACAATCAATGGTGCCATGCTACCTGTTACAGAGATGTCACAACCACCCCCCCCGTAAGATACTGCCACCACCTCACCCTTCTCACCTACAGCCACAGTAGGTACATGCATTTGAGGCGTTTTTCAGTTCTTCTGGATCTGCAGAGTACAAACAGAATTGGAAGGAGTGAGAGGTTGGTGTAATGGTTAAGGCGTTTAACTTACAGACACAAGGAGACACAAGGTGCAGGGTTTAAGTCTCACGTCGGGTAACTGGCTAGGCTTAAAGTGGTCCACAATGGCAGTTATCCTAGACCTCACCTATGAACCTAGAGTTACAAGTTTATTGCGGGATCCCTGGTAGTCTAGTGGTTAGGATTTGTTGCTCTCACCACCATGGCCCGAGTTCGATTCCTGGTCTGGGAATTTCAATGAATGTTGGGAGACTGGCATAATGGTTAAGGTATTTACCTTACAGGCACAAGGTGCAGGATTGGATTCTCACATGGGATAATTGGCAAGTCTTAAATGGCTCACAAAGGCAGTTAGCCTAGTACTAATCTATGAACCTAAGAACCTATACGTATATTAACCCAGTATGTGCAATGTTTGTATATACCACAGGACAGCATATGTCAGTAATATCATCTCTGCCATGATGCCAGTCTGAACAGCTTCCTGCAACAGCCCACATAGTTGTCAACCCACCTGTTAGGAAGAGAACAGGTCGCATTAGTGAACTGTGATAAGTGGAGGAAAAAAGTGGCAACATGCTAGAAAGGTGATGAGGTTGAGGTGCTGATGCACATGGATTTAGGTGGATGGGAACCACTGTCCATAATGCTATTTACTATTTTGTTGATAAGTGAAGTTTGGAAAAACATTTTTACTACATTGATTTCTGACTGTATGTCCGAATTGCTTGGGATGTCTTGCTTTCTTGTCCTTTTCTTTCTTTTTTTCATTGCAGTTTTCAAAAATGTGTTGCATTATGATATTTGGTGCTGATTGTTACTTCTGTTCAAAGCTTGAGGTACTGATTATGCTTTCTCTAATTAGCAGGATCAGATTTTACTTATTTTACATAATTTCCAAGCAGCATCTCTATGTTTAATATGCTGTTTTATTTCTGTAGTAAACCAAGGGGTAAATAGTCCTCTGAGAGTAGCTTATCTTTTTCTGAGGGAGTATGGCTAATTCTGAATGGGTAGTTTCAGGTTTAAGGATGAGGACAGGCTGGTAGTGACATCCATACAGCGGTAGAGCATACTCCAGTCCACAGTCTGCAGTTTAGCTAAGAGAATACTGTCTGAAGAGTCAGGAACCCACCTAGTGAGTTTTAATAAAGAGAATGATTGTAGTACTTTAAGATACCAGGATGTAATAATGGGACAGTGATTGCTGAATGAGTTTGGCAGTACTTGCAGTACTTGTATGATGTCTAGTATAGAGGCTTTATTTCTGTGTTTTTGTCTTTAAGCTCATGAGATGAGCTGAATCAGACAGAAGGAGATGTCGTGTGAGGTGATACCAGTTTTGCCCATGCCAGTAAATGTTTAGATCACCCAGAATATAAATATATATATATATATATATATATATATATATATATATATATATATATATGTAGGGTCTATATTATGAGAATGAAAGACAAAAACAGCGAATGCATGTTGAGCGACACCAAATGAGCGAAAACTGGAAATATCGAATCCGGAAACAAACAAAACTACAAAACCAAATGTCTAACTAACTGTTTTATGCAGGGGGGCAAGCCCCCCCTGCACCCCCACCCCCTACTTAATTATTCCAACTCCGAGATCGCACTACATTGAAGTGAAGGGAAGAATTTCCTTATGGAGATTTCTGTTTACTTGCATGACATTTTCCGTTTTTGACCATCTGGTGTCGCCCAAATAGTGTTTATGGTTTTTTTGCTTCGATCGGATAATATAGACCCATATATATATACTGCGGTGGTGGTGCTGCGGTAGCGTTGTCACTTCACAGTAAGATGTTGTCCTGTTCAATTCTCAGTTAGACCGTCTTCTGTGTGGAGACATGCATGAATGGGCGTACCCTCGTTGAAGGTTGTGCATCAGGGCCGGCAACTTGACACGTAAAAATCTACTGCCAATCATTAGCGGACCGGAGTTCCGCTGTGGTGACCCCTAACCGGGAAAAGCCAAAAGACACAACAATATATATATATATATATATATATATATATATATATATATATATATATACATTGTATGACAAATGAAAATTAGAAATTGAACTAAGAATGTAAAGAATAAAGACAATCATAGAAGGGTGTATATTACTCGGCAAAACATACTTTGCATGTGAACCCAACTAGATCTGTATTAATAGCCAGCTTGATCTTTGTCAGAAACAGAGTTAGATGTTGCTATATATTTTGAGATTGGTCTTGCTGTCCTGTCTGCTAATATTGGCACAGCCCTGACTGGTTTATGATTTATTTTGTTGTCACAGAAGGGTGCGCTTTTGCTGAAAATTAAGGATCTGTTTGAAAGCCATGACTCGTTAATGGCGATGATTTGATTATGTGCCATAGTTCACATTTTGAGTTGGAACCATTTATTATTAAGACTGCAGTCTTTAGCACACCAATGTTCAAGTTCTTAAAATGACAGGTCTTTGACTATGCACCTCTGAGATATGAATAAACTCAGTATTGCCAGACTGAATGATCTACTATTTTTTAGGAACTAATTGGCTGTATGACATACTGAAAGAGATACTGTTCTTCCAAGAAGTTTAATAGTTTGTAAATAAGCAGGTTTTGTCAGTGGGACAAGGAATTTAATATAGTAATCCCACCATGAAGGAATGATGATATTCAAGTCTGAATTAAGGGATTGAAACTTATTAGTTACAAATGGGGTAAGTTTTGTATTTGCTACTGGCAGATGGTGAAGATGGTTGCAGATTAGCAGTACAAGAAGTGCTAATAGGAGTATTACAGGTTGGCTGTATTGCAGTACAGATGTGGAGAGATAATACTTAATAGGTAGTGCAACAAGATGGTTAAAACAGTTCTGTGCTGTGAAAAAGACTGTGTAATCTGCTGGTGTGATGTGTCTATCAACTACATGGATGATGAATTGGGAGGTAGTAGGAGACTGAGAAAAGACTAGTTATTGAGATTAGTAATGGCAATAAGTACAATTGTGTAAACGTACTATAACAGCAGATGTTCAAAAGATCACTGCTGCAGAAGCCTAAGCTATATGGGCTATGTCCTGCAGACGATATAACAGTCAGAGAGCTTCCAAAGCTTTAGGGCACCTTACATGTGCCCAAACTGATAAAAAGATAGTTTTAAGTGCCAAGCACTCCAGAGCTTTCATGCCAACTGAGAGAAGGAGGCTTAACCTTGAAAGGACATAGCTAAGGGTAAATACACATCCTGGCAAAACAATATACTCAAAAAACTAAGGGGGTGTGGCAGGAGGGAGCGGATACTGCAGAAATGATCATTTGAACATGTACTGTTATGGTACGTTTACTTGTACAACTGTAATATGTTCATCATACTGATCACTGTTGCAGTAGCCTTAGCTATATGGATAGACTATGCTAGCTTACAACATTTGGAAAGAAGAAGGGGAAGGGTCCAACAGCCCCCTGAAGTATAGTCCTAACAAAGCCTGATCTAGACGTAGAGAAGGAATCAAGCCTGTAGTGCTTTGCAAAATTGTGTGCAAAGCACTCAGTTTCTGCTTCTAGAATAAATTTAGACTCCAGCCCCTTCCAAAAAGTCATAGATGAATCCAAGGCCCTGGTACAGTGAGCCTTAAACCTGCCTGAAATAGTTTTGTTGTGGAGAGAATAACAATAGGTGATAGCCGGAGACAGCAAACTGGAAATATTCTGTTTAGACACATGTTGTTCCTTCTTCTTATCTTCACAAGAAACGAACAACTGATCTGAAGATCTGAAAGATTTTCTTCTGCAAGATAGTACCTGAGTTGTCTGTGGATATCCAGGGTTCAGAGTATCCTTTCTCACTCATTTGTGGGTTCAGGAAAGAATACAGAGAGTTGGATAGTTTTGCTTAAAGTAAATTCAGATATCAGTTCAGCCATTAAAGAAGGAAAATGAGATATGGTTGACTCACCATAAGAGCTTGCAAATCAGATACTCTTCTTGCAGAAATCAGAGCAATCAGTAAAACAAATTTCCATGTTAAGAACCTCAAGTTAGCCTGATGAGCTATTTCAGATGGAGAAAGTGTTTTCTTCTCTAACACAAAATTAAGATGCTAAGGAAAGACCACCAGTTTTCCTGGAAGTCTCTTATGCAAAACCCCTTTCAAAAACATTTTCAGATGAAAAGGTATTGAAAGAGAGGATCCATGGACAAACATGCTAAAATGGCTGACAAATGAGCCTTGATACAGGCCATAGGATAGTGTGTGTGTGTGTGTGTGTGTGTGTGTGTGTGTGTGTGTGTGTGTGTGTGTGTTTGTGTGTTTGTGTGTTTGTGTGTGTCAGGCCATAGGATAGTAACTTGCACAAATATTGTAAAAAACAGAGAAACCTTTTCTGCTTGCTAATATACAGTTTCCTATTAGCAGATGTTCTTGCCTCCATTAATACCTGCTGTACACCTTTAGTGAACAGATGCCTAAAGGAAATTTAGACCCTACTATCCAGGCAGTCAGTTGAAGGTGAGTTGGGGTTGAGGTGTATCAAACATGGCACACCCCTGTTCTTGTGTGAGTAGATCCATTCTGTGAGGAAGCTTGTAGTAACTGCCCCTGGCCATTTCTAAAAGAAGGGAGAACCACTGTTGCCTGGGCCAGAAGGAAGTTACTATAATGATCTGAGGTGAATCATACTAAATCTTCAGAAGGATCATGGATATCAGTAGAAAAAGTGGAACAGCATACAGGAACATTCCTGTCCAAGAAAAGGAAAAGATGTGTCTTCCAGGCCTTCTTAGATGGAGTCCTGGAGCAGAATTTTGTCAGCTGATTGCTTAGACAGGAGGCAGAGAAGTCTACTTGAAAAGCTTCCCCACAGATGGCTCAAATCATGGAAGACCCCCACTTCAGTTTCCATTCATGAAGGTCTGCCTTTGTCCTGCTTAGCTCGCCTGCCAACATGGCTAGTCGGCAGAAGGGATAAGACTTGCTTTCCCCTTGTTTGTTTATGAACCATATGACTGTGGTACTGTCTGTAATAAGTTGAAGAGGTCAGAGGGACCAAAGACAATTCAAAGAGTTGAGGTCCAGGGGAACAAACATGATGAAATAATTCAGTGCCTTGATTGGAGCATGCATCTCTTCTATATTTATCTCTTGTGTCTGTTCTTGGTATCCCAAACACCTTACATTTTCATCCCTCTAGAAACTGCTATGAAAGCAAAGTCCAAAGCTTCTGTGGTGACTGCCTGCTTTGGAGTGTGGAGGGGGCAGAACTGGATTTAAGAATATTTGGTCTCCACCAAGTGATTTCTCTTCTAACAAATCCCAGAACTGGAATTTGAAATTATATTGGGTGTTGATGCTGGGACCAAAAAGACTTCAGATACCACTATATCTTTCTCATATGGAGTCTTGCCAGGGGTATCATAAGAATTATGGATGCCATGAGATCCAAAATCCTGAGGTGTTCCCTTGCAGAGACAGATGTCTTAGAGGAAAACTGTAGAAATAGGTCTAGATCTAGATCTCTATATATTTTTTTACTGTAGAAGAAAAGTTATTTGAACTGACATGACATCCCAGTAACACAATCCTGTGTGATGGAGTAAAAAGATTTTGAATATTCTCTTGGAATCTCAGATTATGTAAGGGATCTCTCACTCAACAGAGAAACTTCAGAAACTTTGAAAATATGGAAAAATATGGATGCCTTGCAGCCTGCAATGAGTTATAAATGGAGCTAGTCACTTTGCGAACACTCTTGGTACTGTGGATAGTTCAAAGGGTAAGGCAAATAACTGATTATGTGAGCTAGACACAGAAAACCTTAAGAAACACCTGAAATCTGGATGAATATGGATGTGGTAAGCATCTTTTAAATCTAGTGTTACTCGAAAACTTAAAAGAGGAAGAAAAGGCAATAGGTTGTGAAGTGACAGCATCGTAAACGTGGGCACTATCACAACTTGGTTTAGGAAGGAAAGACCCATAACTAGTCTCCATGCATTTTCTTTCTTTGGCACAAACAATGTCATTTAATAAAAACCCTTCCCAAACTGGGAAGGAGGAATTGGCTGTATTTCTCCTGTGATAACATATGTTGAAGGATGGGGGAAGAAAAGAAGTCTGTTCTGATAGATGAGGAATTACTCACTGAAAATGAGCCTCCTCTTTGCTGACATCTACCCTCAATAAGTGATCTTGAGAACCTATTAGTCTGAAACTATCTGCTGCCAAAGAGAGAAGTGGAGATTCAGACATTATGGAAGGGAAAAAGACTGCCGGGGCATGAGGGGTGACATAGTGCCTTACGTACTCATTCTGACTTGTTAGACTGTCCTTTGTTGGAGGGGTTCCAGACTACTTTTTGGAGTCTCCTTTCCATTGCTTCTTAAATGTCTGCTTACCAGTATTTTTCTGAGACTGTTTATTTTTTTCCAGCCAAAACAGGACATGGGATAGACAATCCCTTGTAAAATGTGGAAAAGAAAAGTTGAAAAATCAGCTTACTCCTCTCATCACATTTTGGATAAGCTTTGCAGCAGAAGGACTAAAAACTAAATTTATACCCAAAGGAGAATGCAAAATATCTTTTTTCACTTCTTCTGAGATGTTCTGAGAACACAGCCAAGCAAACCTCATCAAACAGTACCAGTGGCCATAGCCCTTGAATAAGTATCAACAGTCATGCGTGCACTGTAAACAATGAGTTGTGACCTGTCATCGAAGAAACAAAATCATTTAAAGCAGCCTTTTTTCCTCACAAGAAGAAATTGCAACAAAACTTTAATATATGAGCCTGATAATTCAAAATTCTGAAAGTTAAAGTTAAAGTCCCCATATTTATCAATTATTTTGCCATTCTTGTAATAAAGTATAAGATTGGAATTAACTACATGTATAGCAACAGTAATATTAATTAAAGCTATAACTACTGGGTCAGATTCACGATGAGTGAATAAAAACTTAAAAGACTAAGAAACATTATATAATATATCTGTACCTCTCAGCTCTCCAGATTTTTGCAGAATGTCCAGATTTTGCTTCACATTTTTGGTCTTTTCCTAATACAATTTGTGGTCTTATGGCAAATTATTGAGGAATGAACTCACTAACAACAGATATTTAAATTCCAGACTTGATCTCTTTCAGATAAGTTTATAAGAGCAATATTTATTTATTTAATTTATTTATTTACTTTTTTGCCTTTGCCCCCTCCCCCCATAATTTTTGGCTTTGTCTTGATTTCTTGCACTAAAAGGCTGAGAGGTATGATATAGCTGCCTTATTGGGGGCAACAGGCTGGCAATTAGTAAAATTGCAGGCATTGATAGACACATCCTCCAATGCTGGCAACACAGGAGGAAGGTTCAGGTTCTATTCATAATAGTTCATAGTATTTCCTGAGGGCCTGAGAAACCTCCGTATTCTCCCACTGAAAAAAAAATGTTGCATTCTGGAAATAGTCTCAGAAAAAGAGAAACCCTCACAGAGAGAATCAAATATCATACTCTCCTCTGAATCCGAATCAGAAATCTAAGGAGAAAGCCTTGCATCTGTTCCTTCATCTTCCTGTTTGGATTCAGAATCTTGAATCAATGAAAGAAAAGTGGTATCCCTTATTACTTTACCAGAAACAACCTTTTAAGAAGGATCAATAATCTGAATTAGACCCTGAGCCAGACTTAATCAACTATTCCTGTCCTGGGAAATTTGAGCAGAAGCAGATACATATTTAGTTTTTGGTTTCTTTTTGACAGGAAAAGTGGGGCCAACAGGGTTGTTAATGGCAAGAACAGCTCCACAGGGATGGGCACAACATTTTGACTAAGCAGGGAAAACTCCCATGACCATTCTCCTAAGATTGATGGAGTAGCTCTCACTTGCTGACTGAGTATAACCCAACAGTCACAGTGGATGTGGCAACCTATCCCCATAGTGGCTGTAGGTGCTACACCAGAGGGATCCAGGGTAACAGATTAATGGTCTGAGTAACCAGCTTTAGCCACATCAGAGTGATTCACATGTAGCTGAGGCAAATTGCTATCTTGCTGTGGTGGTAAAGGCTGTTTGCTTAACTTTTTCTTTCTGTGACTGGAAGATCTGACCATGGGCCAATAGTTTTTTGTACGGCTAAGCCAAAAATGGTGCCTCGTTCCCAGGGAAAACAAGCAGCATGAAAATTTAAAGTTGCAAAAATTCACTTTTTTTCCTACAAAAATAGAGTAAAAAGCATTTTAATACTCTTTGTCAGCTAAAAAATTAAAATAAATATGTTTTTTCTGCAGAAAAATAGTTTTGAACTGTTTTAGCAACTTTTAGACTGACAGAAAAAAATGCACTCCCATTTAAAAATATGGTTAAGTCTCTACACAAAGTCCTATAAGAAAAATAGCTTTCATAACCAGGAAAGTATAATAAAATAATAAATATTTAAATGTGGAATGATTTTCCCAAAGGGAACATATCTGCCCAGCAATGGAACAGTAAAATTCAACCATCGATCCTCGAAAGCACACACAGGAACACTCTCTTTGGGGGCAGGAAAGGTCTGAAGGGCTTGGCACTCAGACCTAACTTTTTAGGCAGCTGAGCTGAGCTGCCTAATCGATTAAGTGCAAGGAAGGTGCCCTGAAGCTTTGAAAGCTGGCAAGCTACTATATCCTTGGCAAGCTATTACCCATGTAGTTAAGGCTACTGCAGCAATGATCAATATGATAAACAACAGATTGTGTATCTGATTCCTTTTTGAAGAGAATATATCGAGGCACA
Source organism: Protopterus annectens (assembly GCF_019279795.1). Taxonomy (NCBI): domain Eukaryota; kingdom Metazoa; phylum Chordata; order Ceratodontiformes; family Protopteridae; genus Protopterus; species Protopterus annectens. The sequence continues at coordinate 434,479,703 of NC_056732.1, read as the reverse complement.
GTGGCAAATGAAAAAGAGGTGGAGTAATAAAGACTGTCTAAAGGAAATGATGTTGGGGGTGGGTGGAATGGTGATGTTATAGGTGAAGCCATACCTCATTTTCAAATATAACAACTTATTCTCCAGTCTTGTTTATTTTAAATCATTTTTACCCCCCATGTCTAATGACCATCAAGCTGCTCCTCAGTCAGACATTGCGTGCTCTGATGGGGACTGTTATCCAGATAGCCATGAGGTTGCTTTGTGCTCTTATCATTCTCCCTACAATGAGGACTTTTTCATTTTATGGCCTAACCCCACTCTTGTTGGAAACATGAACAATTCTGCCACAGCAAAGGCAACCTATGCCCCCCTTGTCCACTCTTGCATGCCCTTTACATCCACAGGCAAGAGCTACCATCACCAAATCCATGTGTTTCTGGCACCTGCTTCCTGTATGATGACAGGCCTCTACTCTCCAGATGGGGTGTGGACATCACCTTAGTGGTGTAAGGCAGGCAGGAACCACTGTCCCTCCCCCCAGGATGGACATGGTCTATCCTCCCTGCCTACACCATCAAACACCCATGATGCTAGTTGATCTAGGGTTGCTTGGGCTGTAGTCATTGTTTTACCCCTCTATGCTACAACTACAGTCTTTCATGTTTTGTTTTTTTTGGTGCATTATCTCTGCCAGGATCCAAGGTATTTACTAATTCTTAGTTATTGTTTTTTATTTATATACACATAGTTGTGGTTCTACATTGCCTAATTCTCCTATTGGTAGAGTGTCTGTTTTGCCTCTTATCTCAGGTAACTTTTTGTGAAAAGAAACATTGTGGAGCACCTATTTCAATCTGTTATCAAACTAAATGTACATACTTTATGTATAACAAATGTAGCAATTTAAGATAATATACAATGCATTTTGTAACATTACAAACATTATTTGAAGTACTTGCATATACCTTTATCTGAGTAGCACCATTAAATGGGACATACATTGTCACCTTTCTTCCATTATCCATAATGTCTTTTACCAAGCAACTTGTTCTCTGGTATGCACTACTGGAGAGCTGATGTACATTGGCATCCATGCTAGTGTTGCATTTTGCATATGCCTAATCTGAAGTGTTATTTTTCTATTTACTGTTGTGGTTTCCTTCTGTCTGTCCAAACGCTGGTCACCAAATGGTGACCATCTCACATCTGGTCACATCTCATGATATAATTGTGATCACATAGCTTCTAATTGATGACTCCATTACAAAGTCAGTTATCGACCAGCAGCTCTAGGTTCTCTGATACCAGGTACAACTATGAGCAATCCTGTATTCATGCATGATGTTGTTTATGGGCCATTCTTCATTTGGGTTTAGATTAGGCATGTGATTTCTTACAATTGTGCCCCTTCAGGTATCACCATCATTCCCCACTTGAGCATTCTAGTCTTTCAACAGAACTGCTGTACCAGTGGGTGATACCTATTAAACACCATACCAGCTGACCTAAGTAGGCAAAGCACTCTGAACAGTTGTTAGATGAGTTTTCAGAAACAAGGTTTTCTTTTTGCAATGTGCAGTCACACTGAGGTAGCCTACTCATTCACTAGTACAACTCCAACTGTATGCCACCAACATAGTGGCTTTTGAGCATGCCCACATGTATATAAAACCTGTCCTGGGGGGTCTTCTGCAGAGCAGGAGACAGATTATCTCAAGCCAGAAGTGTCTGGTCTCAGAACTATTGCTGATTGTACTGGTAAGATGAATCAAGCCTAGTTGTTACTTGTTAAGCTCTCACTGAAGTTGCAGCACTTTCCCTAGAAGTGACGTGACATATTTTGCCTTAAGAATTAGCTGTCATACATAGAGTCTAGCATGCTTTAGATTATTCACCCTCTGCTTTTCACAAATGGTTTTGTGCCTGACCCTCTTCCTTTACTTTGTGGGAGGTGAGACTAAATGGCTGCCACAAGTCTTCCAGACTGAGTCAAACAGGACTACCAGGTCAACAGGGAGCAAAAATCCTGCCTACCTGTGTTGATTCCCATGTCCCTCTTTTGCTTTCTGAATCATTTTGGAGTGCATTCTACATTGCTTTTTGTATGGTCCATCATCTCAGACCGTTTTGCAAAGGTGATGCTATTTGGAGCATAAAGTTCCAGACAACATAGTTTTAAGGGTCTTAACAAAGCACAAGTCCCTTTGCTTTGTTTTTTGACATTTAGAGGATGAATGATGTGAGCTGTTAACAAGCTGCTTTTTGTAGCAAAGGCTACATTGTACGATTCATCCCGCCTCCATTTCTCTACTATGTGACTCTGAGCAAGCCAATTGACAAAACAGTCACCCTTGAAAAAGAGAGGATATGTGTACACTGAGCTTAACATGTTAGATGTAAAAAAATATGTTAAGCACACAATTCTAGGACTGCAGGTTACAAATGTAATTAGGGAAAAATCTGAAAGATTTAGGAAAATATTTTAGCTTAAAAACGCAGAGCACCTTTACAACCCAGCTTACCACTTTCTGATTATTTATTCCTTCTGTAATCAATCATCAGCCCACTTTTCTCATCTCCTAACCCTATTACATCATATAATTAATACTAAGTCCCACCTTTTTATGTGATTTCATTTCAGAATTTGTCTCACAGCTTAATCAGATACATCAGTATTTACATCCCAAAACAATATGTGCCCTTTTTCATTTTCAGTCATGTTTTTTCTGCAAACAGTGCCTGGAATTTGAGTTATCCTTTGATTCTCAGTATGAGCTGACATTCTGACATACTTTCATCTGGCTTGGTTTAAGTGCTTCTTCCTTTTGTTGTATCTTCAGCATGGTTTTTCTGAACCAGATTCCTCTTGACAGCCTTCCCAGTATCATAGATTATTTAGAGGCATGCATTACATGCAGGTGCAGTGCAAGGTTTTTCTTGCAAAGTTATTCAGTCGCCACAGCTAATGATATACCTCTATGACCCTCATGTTATACTTTCTGTGGAGCAACAGCTCAAGCAGATGCAGCACTCCCCACATATTAACAGTGAGACAGATTAGGACATTCAAAACTCCCATACTCCCATACTTCTCTCCCTCTCTCTCTGTTATGTATATATATATATATATATATATATATATATATATATATATATATATATATATGGATTCACTTCATAACACTGAAACTTCAAAATACTGAAAATGACAAAACTTCATAATACTGAAGACCAAAATACTGAATACTCAAAATACTGAAAACACATATTATGCGTAAACTCAGCTTAAACAACATAAATCATAACAATTTCTACCAAATATATGCAGGGGGGCAAGCCCCCCTGCACCCCCCTGCTAATTATATATATCTACTCCAAGATTGCACTTAACTACACTATGTGCAATCTTGGAGTTGATATATTTAATTAACGGGGGTGAAGCAACCCATGGGGGTGCAGGGGCTTGCCCCTGCATATATTTGGTAGAAATTGTTATGATTTATGTTGTTTAAGCTGAGTTTACATATGTGTTTTCAATATTTGAGTTTCAGTATTCAGTATTTTGAGCTTTCAGTATTTTGGTTTCAGTATTTTGAGTTTCAGTATTTTGATATTTCAATGTTATGAAGTGAATCCATATATATATATATATATATATATATATATATATATATATATATATAGACATGTGTGTGTGTGTATATAGATAGATATATAAGACATTCAAAATCCCACACTTCCTTCTCTCTTTATTTATATGTATATGTATATATATATATATATATATATATATATATATATATATATATATATATATATGGGTTCTCTTTGGAATCTCGAAATACTGAAATGTTGAATTTCAGCATTTCGAGACCAAATTGTGGAATCTGCAGTTGTGCAAAACTGCAGAATATCGAACCTGGAAATGTTGAACCTGCAGTACTGATGGCGTGTTAGGTAAGTGTTATGTTTTTTAAGGGTTTTGGGGAGGGTTTGTGTGCATGTGAGTGTGTTAGGGAGTGTTAGGAGTGGGTTAGAGTAGATAGGTAAGAGTGTGAGTGTGTCAGTGCTGGGAGTGGTGGTGTTTGTATGTATGTGATGTGTGTTTGTGCAAGGGGGGGTGTAGAATGTGTGGTGGTGAGTTTTCTGTCTTTTGGTGTTTAGTGCAGCCTCAAAGTTAGTATATATATATATATATATAGAGAGAGAGAGAGAGAAAGAGAGAGTATATATTAGAGATATTACATCTTGTAGGCTTGAAAGCCCTTTAACCCAGCATTTTAAATTTTTTCATGACAGTAACCCAGAATATTTGAAGGAAACTGTTTTAGAAAAAAATGAATGTGAACAAGGAAATTATGATATGAAAAGTAAACTGCTTTACAAATAAGCTTTGTTTATTTTGAAGTACTCTACATTGACCCCTAGTGGGCTGAGTACTGAGTATTGTTGGAAATATTTTTTGTAGTTTAATTCTCTAATTAATTAATTGATTGTTTAATTACATAATTGATGAATGGGGAGGGTCCTTTATTGTATATAAAGGAAGTGTTTTTTATTGGATTTTACCCATGGAAGGCTTCTTGAAATCTGGGGCGCTAGAGATTGTTCTTTTTTTTTTATTAAAGTTGGTGACCTGCCTTTGTTTGTCATTTATTTTACTATATAAAACATGTGGAAAGGTATTCAAAAACCCATAATGCACTGCATAACATTGGTTGTAGCAGAACTGCCGATTGCAGGGTAAAGAAGTGATGTGAAGACCATTGTAGTGCTACAATGTTATGAAGGCTCTGGTAAATAGCACTACAGTGTTCTTGCTGGATGTCACCACATGCAAATGTGGCAGTCTGAGGGTATGGCTAATGCAAATTAGCCTTGTGCTATGCCCTAGAGCTGGGCAGCATGACTGAAATAGTGCAGTGGAATGATTTTCAAAGACACATTCTAACATGGTAGTTTGGAATGAAGCAATAGGAATGTAAGCTGTCTTTTAGTGGTGTAGAGCCATTACAGTCTATCTCAGCAGCAAAGGTTTTAGCACAGCAGCAGCAGGCATGTAACGCAAGGGTGCATGTGTGAGGGCATGTGAGTGTAAGTGTGTGTGTGTATGTGTGTATGTGTGTGTGTACATGCAATACTTTGACCCATTCTTAGAATGACGACCATGCTTTCACATACCTTGTCACCCAATGGAAATTCTTCCTCAGTAGTTCCTAGAAAACTCTAAGACTGTTAGGAAATAAAATATAGAAACACATTCCTTAGCAGTTAAAATATGTGCAGCTATTTTATTAACTAATCATATACATTCACCTTAGCTTAATGCTGAACTAATTGTGGGATTTGAATTCCTCTGCCAGAAATCGCAGTCATTTAACATTATAAATTTAAAGTGAGCACTGCATAATATTGTCTCCTCAAAATATTGTAGTTGTCTTTATGTATCGCTTGTAAACTTTTTATATACCTGCTAGTCATACATCTGTACTGTCCTTTGTAGTCATTGACCCTTTAATGAATTATGAATTGGGATATTTAGGCTGACATTCATTCTCTGTTATCCATTCAGAAAGCATAATTGAAAAAAGGGTTTGTGATGTCAGTCAACCCACACAGTTAATAGAAGATTATAGGACTGCATGTATCATGAAGAGACACACAAGTACCACAGTGTGATAAAACATTCTGCTTCTGTTTCAAGATAAGCCTGGGTATTGCCAAGCGATTTTACTTGGTTAGTTCAACTTTATTAATGCACAAGGATATATAAAATACATATGTGTGCAGAAATACACACCCATACAAACATGCACACACATACACACACACACACACACCCCACACAGATATATATATATATATATATATATATATATATATATATATATATATATATATATATACACACATATCTAAACACGTAAATATTGGCAAAAATATGTAAAATTCAAAATATTGACATTTAAAAATATATAAACACAAAATGTCAATAAAACCTTACCACATCCCACACCCCCCTGCTAATTATATATAAATGTACCAACTCTGTGGTTGCACAACAGTGGGGAAAGCCATTTACCCTTCCCAAGTATAATATCAATTTTGTTGGTATTGTGTGTGTGTGTGTGTGTGTGTGTGTGTGTGTGTGTGTGTGTGTGTGTGTGTGTGCATGTATGGACAGAAATATAATTAGCTAGATACGGGTATACAGACATTTGTTCCACCATCCTGGGATTATTGACATATAAGTACAGCTGTTTGCAGGCATGTTGATGTACGCCTCATAATTCTCCTGATTCATTTATGTGAAATTTTGCACACCCTGTTTCACAAATGAAAGAATGAAAAGTAAGGAAGGGTGTATTATATGCTAGGAATTTTTCTGGTTTGTTGTTTTCTGAGAAAAAGTCTGAAAATGGTAAAATATAATGTTCAGCTTTTCTGCTTGCATTGTTTACTGAAATATGTTTGCATTTATTTCCTCAAAGAGTCAGTCTATTGAAGAACCAGGAAACATTGAGATATAGGAAAAAGAGATGGGGACAAATTAAACTGGTAAAGTAATGAACGCATAAATCGAAGGCAGTTCATCATGTGTGTTCTGCCGGAAGGGGATATATTTGTCATAAGATAAAATATTCCCGTCTTAGAAAGAAAACTAAAATATAACAAGTAAGGCAACATTAACTCCACTTCTGAATCTGTACAATTACTTCTAAATCAGACACACTTTTATGATCCTGCTCTGTCCTTGGTATGCTACTTCAGAATAGAAAATTACCAATTTAAATTATGATTATTATGGAGTGAGTAATGGTGATTTAAATTAGATGTAACATGTTCTCCAGTGGTAATTATATTCATGATTATCATAAATAAGCCTGGCTATCTCTTCCTCATTCCTATGTAAATTGATTTTCTACTCCTTTTCAATGGGCCTCTTGGTTCTAATTTGTATCCTTCTTGTCAATTGTTCATGCCTCCACTGTTGATTCATAGCTCTCTCCTAAAATATAATAAATGACAGTTTAAAACACTTATGTCTTAGAATACCTTGCATTTCAAAAGGCATTATAACGAGGCATGTGTGCTATACCTCATACATATCAGTCTGACCATACAGTTAGGTTCTGGAAAGTTTCTGGTGCATTTCTTGTCTCCTGCATCCTTTGCAGTCATATTGTATGATGTTTCATTTACTATGGCTGCAAAGCATGTGCTGGGTCCCAGTAATTTTTGTGTAGATTTCTGGAGTGATGATAAGAGACTAAGCCACAGTAATTTTCATTGATTTGTGACTTACTCTATCTTTAAAAAGCAGGCATCTTGTACATCTCCTTTTAATACCATGCACAATTCATAGGATCATAGAATGTTACTAGGCTATTGGCCCTGAGGCCCTTATAACCCTAGCCAAAGGTTTGCCATCCAGTTATCCAGGTTGCGCTTAAAAAGGGATAATGAGGTACTCTGCTTGACATGGAGAGGGAGTCTATTCTGCAGATAGGGGAGTCTCTGTGACACAAATCTGTCTTGCCAAAAAGTTCTACTGATATCACAGACCAAGTTTAGGTCATGCATATGAATTACTGGAGTGGAGCGTGACTTGCGGATATACAGCAGTCCCATCAAGGCGGGGTCTGAGATTGCTTTGTATGCCTGACAGAGGTCACCTCTGAGGTGTCTGTATGAAACTGAGTAAAGGGACAGGGCTTTTAGCCTATCTGTGTAGGATAAATGTTTGACGCCCTTGATTCTCCTGATGAGGAACCTCTGTGGTCTCTCCAGCTGCTGCATGTGCTTTTGAGGTACATGCTGAAGGGGGGGATTGTACTCAATAATTGGCCTTATAAGGGAAGAATACAGGGATGTTATGGCCTCTTTGTCCCTGGATGAGATACTCTTATTTATGAGGTGGGCCATGTAGAAAGCATTCCGTACAATGGAAGCAACATGGTGGTCAAAAGTCAGGTAGCAATCAACTCAGGTGCCCAAACCCTACACTACTGATTACATACTTAGGATGTTGTTATTAATGTGATAAAATGTGGGGACACCACTCTCCCCAAAGGGGATGATGATGAATATTTTGGCATTCAGCTTGAGGCCATGTTTCTGGCACCAGTCATTTGTTTGGGTGAGAACCCCTTGGAAGACATCTACATCACTTGGAGAATTGATGACTATGTCCAGCTTGCAGTCATCTGCAAACATGGTCAGCTATAGCCAATTGGTTTTGGCCTGCACCTCAGAGAAGTATATCCCGAATAACAGAGGTCAGACCTGGGGTACACCGCTCGTTACAGGTCTACTGCTTGAGGTGGCTCCCCCTATTTTGATTAGACAGATTCTATCAGTGAACTAGTTTGCTACCCATCTGGTAACATATGGATTGATGCCTAGTTGAAAGAGTTTATTTATTATAGCTGAGTGGGGAATAGTATTGAAGGCTTTGGCCAGGTCAAGGTAGGTGGTGAGCACCATCTTCCCCTCATCCCTGACTTTGGTGACTGTCTCAAAGAAGTCAATGAGATTTAACAGACATGACCACCACTTGACAAAGGCAAACTTTGTAGGGTCATGTGTTTGGAGGTTGCCAATGTCTGTGTTAATGAGGTCAGGCTAGTTAGGCTTCTTGAAGGCTGTGTTGGCCGAGGCGTTAAATTTTTTCGAATAAATCTTTAGAACTGTTGCCACTGGTATTTATTTATTAGTTAGGCTGATGGGTTTATAATTTCCCGGATTGGTGGACGTTCCACCTTTGTATAAAGGGATGACAGTGGCTGTCCTCCATTCAGCTGGGACAAAGCTGGTACTCAGGGTTCTGTTGAATAGGGTGCATAATAGAGCTGCAGGTTCATGCCTGAGTTCATGTAGGATGCAGTCTGGGATGTTAGCAGGTCCCATGGAGGCTGCATTTTTGCCTTTGAAAGTGCAGTGATGACCTGTTCCCTGGAGATAAAGGGTGGGGGACAGGTACTGGGGATGTCCTGATTTACTGATGGGGGACAGAGGGGTGACGTTTTCACTGTATCTGTCAGCCAGTAGATTGGCTATATATACAGCATTTGTGTATGTGCTGTCCTTGACCACCAGTTCTCAACAGATCTGGATGCTTCCTTTGACATTGCAGACATATGTGAGTAAGGCCTTATGATTGTCACCAGTAGATGTGGCCAATTTGGACTCGAAGTTGACTTTAGAGGATTTCACTAGTGCTCTTATTTACTTGCTCATGCTAAGCAGATATTGCTTCCAATTGGGCACCTGCTTCTTCTTGGTCCTGGACAGCAATTTTCTTTTCCTTTTGTTATATAGTTTATTTATTGCAGATGTCTACCAGACAGGTTTACTCTTCCTTGTCAAGGATAATTTTGTCCTGAGAGGTATTCCTGATTCTATGCATCTATATAAATGCTCATATAGTACTTTTGTGTAGATTTGGACATTGGTGCCAGCTCCTACAGAGGGGGAGGGGGCTGGGAAGCTGCTTATAACATCCATTAAGAGGCTGTAATCAGCTTTGGAGAAGTTTTTTTTTGTTTGACCCCAGCTAGAGGGGGGTTAGGGGAGATGGTGACTCCAAAAGTGACTTCATGGTCGGATTTTACCAGGGAAGATGATACTGAAGGGGTGCTGCAGTTGTTACTCATGCTGGTTAATACCAAGTCCAAAATATTATCACCTCTTTTGGGGGTATTGACCAGCTGTTCTAAGGCATTTGCATTGATAACATTGAGGAATCTCTGGACATTTGTGCTCTGGCATGAGTAGTTTTTCCAGTCTATGGCTGGATAATTAAAGTCACCCAGGAGCAGGGTAAATGGTTTATTCTTGATAGATTCGAAGAGGTCCAGATAGGTGGACTGGGCATCTTGAGTCAAATTTGAGGGCCTGTAGCTAGCTATGACTTGAATAGGGGTCTTGTCAATGGTTAACTGAACCTGGAATGTCTCCTGTGTGTCATACTGTTTGACCAGCCTGGAGGTGTGTGTGTGTGTGTGTGCGCGCGCGTGTGTGTGTGCGTGTGTGCGTGTGTGCGTGTGTGTGTGTGTGTGTGTGTGTGTGTGTCTTTAATATATATTGAAACTCCACCTCCTTTGGCTTTGCTGCCCAGAGTTTGGGGTCTGTATGTATGATAGGATGAGTAACCAGGTTAGGCTGGGGTGCTTTCTGCAGCTTTGAACCAGGTTTCTGTGACTGCACAAATGTCAGCATCTTCCAGGGTTAAGAATACTTGCAATATATGCAGTTTCATGTTTAGACTCCTAGCATTTAGCAGCATGACCTTTAATTTGCATTTTGTTGAAATTTTTATGTTGGTAGTATTGACCTAATGACCTTTCCTAAAAAATGCACTAAGGGGGAGGCAAGAGTCTTTGCCAGACTCCTGAAGCCCAAGTGAGACAGATGCAGGACATCTCTAGCAAAGCATCGTAATCTGTTGATCATATCTTCCCAGCTGTCAGGTACTGGATCCCCCTGGAATGACACCAGAAACTAAGCCAATTGTTAAAGTCAATCATTTTCTGTTTGTATTGCGGCATCATTCTGGGTGATGGGAGAATGCTGCTGCAGGTTAGGGACATACTTGCCTGGGACACATATTCAGCACACTCAACCATGTCTCTCTTCATATAGTCCAGGGAGGTATATCTGAAATCATTCAGGCCAACATGGACTATGACAGAGTCAGTACCTGTTATTGAGAGACTTGAGTGCATGTGTGATATGGTGGATTCTGGCATCTGACAGACAACTAACTGTGACTTTCTCCTTATCCAGCCTGGTGAGAGGTACATCTGTGTGTCCCACAATGGAGTCTCCTATGAATAATATGTTGGGTTTATGGTTAGGCCTTAGTGTTTGTGAGATACTGGTGTGTGGACTATGCGTGGTATGTGGTGTGGAGTGTGTGGACTGTGGGTGGTATATGGTGTGGAGGGTTGTCGAGTTTGCATATGTTTTTGCCTCTAAGGACTCCTTTGTTTGAGTTTGTTTTTGATGAGAACCTCTGCATAGGTGTGTGTGTGTTGTGTAGTTGTGGGTGGGGTCTGAGGTGTAGTGATTGTGTTGACAACCTTCTCAGTGCTAGATATACTGGCCTGTGAGGGAGACAGCATAGACTCTAGCTTCTTTATGTAATTGCATCCCTCACAAATTGTGTTCCTAGGTGGTAGTAGTAGATGGTTGTCCGTGTACATGAGGCATTTGCTACACTGTCTCAGGATGCCCATATCAATGAAAATTTGACTGTGCTTTTAGCATGGTCTCTAAGTGTAACCATACAGTGACTGGTAAGTAAGGAAGCACAGGCAAAACAGCAACATTGCAACATTTATATTTAATATAATAGCTATAATACACACGGCAGTGATACAGATATCTGTTATATCAGATGAAAAAAATGCCTGATGGACCATGGTTTCACTGATTTTACTTTCCCTGGTAAAATGTCAAACAATGCTATAACCAACTGTATAGTGTTACAGTTATTCCTCCTGGAGGACCTCTCACAATGCCATAAACATGCATATGTTTAAATACTCTGCTAGGAAGTAAAGTACCACATCACTCATTTAATTTTGTTTGCATAGACAGAATTGAAATTCTCCATTAAGTCACCCTTAATAACTACTTATATAGACTCTGGTTCTTTGATATGGTAAGATGCTTTGTAGTCTCTTTCCACATAGTTGCAAGTTCATCTTTGCAATGTATTAGAGTAAACTTCATACACATTGCCTTTTTGTAGCCAAATACTGAAAAGCCCTTCTCCATAAAGTGACTAATTTCACTAAGCAACAATTTCTTCCCAACCATCCAAATTATCTTAAAACTTTCTTCTTGACTGCACCTGTTTTACATTTTACTGTTATGGATCAGGTTGCATTCCCTTTTAGTGTTTAGAGAGAAAGGCGGTTACTCCATTGTGCTGTCGCCTTTTTCATACACTGAATGCAATCCCTACTTTCTTAGTTCTCAGATATCCTGATAAGTCATATCATATGGTCTCAAGGTTATCCTCATATGTTGTCAAATGTGCTTCTGAATCCACATTTTCAGTAACAAGTGACTGTAGCATATCATAATGCTTGCTTAATGTAGATTCTTATTCCCCATGTTTTTACTAGAAGCTCGTACGAACTCCTAGATCTTTGTATTTTTTTTGTAACCTCATTATGTATAAGGGCTAAGAACACTTCTCAAGCTACTGACTCATAGGTGCTGATTCATCATCAGAAACCCGCACTTTACATTTCTACTTGTAGCTGCTCAACCCTCTTTGGCAAGAATTTCTTAACAGTCCTAAGATCTCTTGATTTCTTCTTCAAATATTTCATAGAAAATTAGGTTAATTCTTTTCTTGCATTCACTTTATGGAAGAAATTTACATTTTTTTAAATTTACTAAACTGTTTTTAATCTGGGAGGGGAAGGAGTTATTCAGGGCATATGATTCTTCAAATAATCAAGTTATGCCTTGGTGCCATACCAGAAGTCTTATATTTGAACATTTCTGTACTTTATCTGTGTTAGATGTGTCTAAATGCAACACACACACACACACACACACACACACACACACACACACACACACACACACACACACACACACACACACACACGCACATGCACACACATGCCCAGACACACACACATACACATGCACACATGCACATGCACGCACGCACACACACACACACACACACACACACACACACGCACACACATACACACGCACACACACACGCACGCGCCCAGACACACACGCACGCACCCAGACACACACACACACACACACACATGCATACACACACACACACACACACACACACACACACACACACACACGCACACACTCTCTCTCATTTACTGCTTGTCTCTGAATCTCTTCTTCTCTTTCTGTCATTGATTTAATGGGACAAGAAATGGCACAAAATGGGGAAAACATGAGAAGGGCAAACGCACTGGAACTAAAGGCAACAATCAGCTAGATTCAAAAGGCACTGTTCACTTCTTTTATAAACACTGCATATTCATTTATTCTCTGCCTTTGTTTCATCTTTCTTTCTTTCTTTCTTTCTTTCTTTCTTTCTTTCTCAGAAGCCCAATTTCTCTGATATCTTGTCTGTCATGAAAAAGAAAATTGTATCTTGATCTCTTTATTCATTTGGCTTGCTTTTTGCTAAATTGTTTAAGTTGAGATTTGCTAGGCTCAGTCTGAGTCCCATAGAAGAAAACAGCTAATATCTAAGCTATGAGTTACTGGTGCACTATAGTTTTCCATCCTGAAAAGGTACAGAGCACTTATGATAATTGACATCCCTTTCCTTATGCATGTGTCTTGGCGGCATGAGAATAGGAGAGAATTAGCTCTGTCATGTACAATACCAATGGTCAAGGCAGTTACAGGGCAATCACTAATAACATTTATTTCTGACAATAGACATTTATGAAAGCACTGAAGCAATGACAAATAACACTAAACAAAATGATATACAAGGATTTCAGATTTTATGGGTCAGCGCCATAACTTGTGAATTCTGAATGTTGTTAACTAACATAAAGCAACTCATCCAAAAAATCCACTGGAAATTGATAAGCATGATGGATTGCTCCCAATGGATTTATTTTAAGAGGTAGAACACTCCTGTGTCCTACACTATCTGTAGTTTACCTGCTGGTCTTGCATGGCATGTCCTCTTTCGTCTATGCAAATGATGATGGCCAAACAAACGGGCACTTTTTAGCCTTGAGTTGTTGTGTGATAATGTCTGATGCACAGTGAGAACAGATTAATGCCTGCACTGCATAACCTCTACTAGTTTTGGCAAGGCAGCTTGTCTAATATATACATAATTATGTTCTATGTGGCTCTGCAGATCCTTCACTTACCAGTTAAATACCCGCTGGAAATCACCTGGCTAGATGTGGTTGTAGAAGCGCAATACATGCAATATGTAGACATCATGTTCACTGCTAATATACAGAACAAATGTATTTGTTATAACACCATCTGCATTGCAGAGCATGTAGCAAGTGAAAGAATGGTGACCCTTCCTCATAATGTAGATTATAATATATGGAACTGGCCGATTCCTTAACTGCAATGTGTATGCAGTCAATGACACCCAGGCCTGATTAGAGAGTGCCTTGTCAGAGAAACAATGCATGCTAGTAACTGTCACCAGCTGGGATGGGAGGAAAGAAATATAATCATCCCATGATGAATCAGTACATCAATGATCACGACCAGTACTTTTGAGGTAGATTACTCAAAGAATACAAGCTTGATGCCGATAACCACCTGTAACCAAAATTCATCAAGCTCTGTTGGCACAGAGGGATAAAGCCTTGCCTGTCACCCAGGTAACATGGGCTTGATTATTGGCTGAAAAATCTGTTGCAGTTTACATACAGAAGAAAAAGTGGGTCTAGCCTGAGGGAAGGAGTGGTGAACCAGGCTAGGCACAAGCGATGACCTATGGCTAAAGTTTGGACACTAAGTCATGTAGGCAGTAGCCTTTATCTCAGGTGCATTGGAGTATTCACTCATAAGGAAAAAAATGGGAATGTGTAGTGGTTAGAGTCCTGGTTTACATGCAGGTGTTTAGGTTCGAGTCCCAAAACAGATATACTAAGTTCTTCTAGCTCACCAAATACTGTACCAGCCCGACAAAGCTCCAGCCTTACAAGACCTGATCGCCCTCTTCTCGAATAACCGAGAACTTAGATCCACTAACAAGGCACTAATTGCAATCTCCAAAAGCCATTATAGCTCTGGTGACCTCCTCTATTCTAAAAACATTGCCAAGACTTGGAACTCCCTACCACTACAAATCAGGCTGCAACCTAACAAAACCTTCTTCAGAAAAACAGCCTATCACCTGGATGACACCTTTCCCCTACTCACTATCCAAGCTCTTCTTTAAAACTCCCACAGGTGCACTATATTTATTATCACGTTATTTACCAACTCACTGCCACCTACTCCCCACTGTCCTGTCTATACCTACTAACTCTCCCATAGACTATGTTGAAAAGCTTTCCCTTAAAATGTCAATGAACCTCATATGAGCTTGTCTATATTCTTCTCCTTTGACAAACTGGCTAGTATTTTTAGTTTTTCATTTCTTCTTTTATCTTCATTACTTCTTCACGATCATCTCTACTAAACATACTGTATGAACAACAATCACATGTTGCTACCTGCTATACCTTTAATTGTATATGTAAACCACAATGCTCATGTAAATACCTTATGCATGGAATGTTAGCAATTGTTTCTGGAGCTTTTCTCTCCGGGCCTCCGCTGAAAACGGACAGCTTTGTCCAGTCGGACCTCCCTGGTAAACAAATGTAAAATACATTATAAAATAAAGAAATAAGTCCAGAAGAGATGCAGACAGCTAGATCACATGTATCTGCCCAGGGAAGGAATTCCAATACACCCATGGATGGTTGGCTGACAGTCCCTTCAGAGAGCTATGTCCTTCTCATGCTGGCGATACCCAGTACACTGGAATGAATTGGTTTAAGTCTATCTAAAGGTTGAGACATGGTCAGCAGGCATGGGGTGATCTATTCACTCCTTCAGACACCGTATGTGGCTGGTACTTATACTACGTCTACAGTAGCTCACAGTCCATTCAGAAATGACCATAAAATTGCTGGCCTGTTACACCACAGTATATAACTTGTGGATACCATTGTGGACATAGATTCAAAGCCCATCACAATGGCATTGGGTCCCTTTACACCCTGGACTATGTGACTTTGGTCCAACTGAAACAGCCTGATTGTGATCCCCGATATTTATGCTCTGTACAGTGATATTTTTCCATGTGCTGAAGAAAATAAATTCTTACTCATTTCACCAGTGATATGCATCCATGTTGTTCTGGATCATTTGCTTATTTAATTCCATTAAATGTTCTCTCTCTGTCTCTGTGTCTCTCTCTCTCTAGATATATATATATATATATATGTATATATATATATATATATATATATATATATATATATATATATATATATATATATATATATATATATATATATACACACACACACACACACATATATATATATATATATATATATATATATATATATATATATATGGGTCTACTTTCATAGACCGGCGCCACGTCACCGACACCGGAAGACCGAGATGGAACGACCGAACAGGTAGGTTACAGCGAAAACGATATCGGACGGCTGAGAGACCGACAACGGCAGCGTGTGAGCTGATCACGGTAAGTGTGCGAAAGTGACAGATGTAGTATTGGGGAGCGGACAGGTAAGTGTACGATAGTGAGGGATTTTAGGATAGGGTGTGGGAAAGGTGAGTGTGCGGTGGTGTCGGACTAAGGGTTCCGGTGAGGTAAGTGTGTGGAAGTGACGTAGAGCAGTGTAGGGTAGTGTTAAGTGTGTCAGGGTTAGAATGCGGGTGGAGTGAGTGTGCAATAGTGACGGGCTGAATGTTTTAGGGTGGGTTAAATGAGTTAGGGTTAGGGTGCAGGTAGGGTAAGTGTGCGGTAGTGACGGTGTTGAGGTTTAGGGGTGGGTTAAGTGAGTTAGGGTTAGGGTGCAGGTAGGGTGAGTGTGCGATAGTGACGGTGTTGAAGTTTAGAGGTGTGTTAAGTGAGTTAGGGTTAGGGTGCAGGTTGGGTAAGTGTGCGGTAGTGTCAGACGTTAGGGTTAGGGTTTAGGTTAAGGTTAGTGGATATGTTGTTGTGTGCAATGTGTAGTTGGCGTTTTTTGTGTCGGTGTTGTGGTGTTCGGTATGTTGAGTTGTTGGTGTGGTGTGTTTTCGGTTGTTTGGGGTCAGGAACATGTGTGTCGGCGATTCGTACGTTCGGTCTATGAAAGTAGACCCATATATATATATATATATATATATATATGTAAATGTGTTATACATTATGTGTGCACCCATTTCTTTAAATCTGAGACACTCTACATGTGTTGGTAAATTATGCAAGAAATACTTGTCTGCTGTACAGATAGCTTGTGAAATATATCCTGTAGCTACTCTTTTTTAAAAACACCTTTACTAAATTCTTGTATTGTAGATAATGACATAGCTACATGTACAATAAGAGAAAAGAAAACAAGCCATAGAAAGCATTTTTCATTTTCATACATTATACATGTTTTCTTTTTAACAATTATCATTTACTCCAGCATTAGATAAATTGTTTGGTTCCTGTCTTCCCTTAAACCTCACTGCTCTTCCTCCTGAACATTATTTTGCATGTATTATCTCCACAATTTCCATTTATTTCTGTGAATTTGCTTCCTGAAGTATTGCTCTGGTGGCTTGGTGAGAGTGGATCAAGATGTTAGTGGGAAGAATTGGCACCATCCATTTTTTTTAATGTTTTGGTTCCCCTGTGCATGTGAGGAAGGGCAGCACAGAGTGAGGGTGAGTGCATAAGGAAGTCAGGACCAGGCATTCCTCCTTATACAGTAACTGGAGAATGGACTTTTTCTTTGCTTTAGGACCTGACGCTGCTCAAGACAGTAGCACCAGATCTGTGAGTGGATCCTTTCTTCTTTTTTTTTTTATTTTTTTTATCCTCAACCTAGCACTGAGTGGCACAAGAAAGGGGCGCATCACCAGGCACCAAATGAGCCAGATATGGCCCTGTTTGCTCTTTCCCTTTTCTAAAATCAGTCTCCAGGATCTCCAGCTCTTTTATCTCCTTTACAATATTCAGTACTTCAGTTAAAGCTGGTTTAGATTTTGAGTTTCATTTACAAGTCATTTTTTTTTGCAGCAAGTAGTTTTAAACATGGTTAGGCTTTACCACGTCATGAGGAATTTGGATTCTAAGTTTCATTTCCTTTGTTTCAACCATTTCCTCCTCCAACATTTCTGACAAAGTACTCTGGAATTTTTTAAATCTTCTTACTCTTTCCCAAAAATATATTTCCAGTTACCTCCGTGTGTTCCATTACACTTCTCACACTCGCAATATTCCTGAGGAAAAATTCTCTAAAGTCTGCTTGGAGTAGAAAAATACCTGTGCAAATACTTCAAATCAAAACTTGTAAAACCTTCTGGACTATGTTGCATAATGGAGGCCATAGATGCCCTCTCATTGTCCTATATCAACTTTTAAGAACATAACTAAGAGGAAAATATGAAAACTACACTAAAATAACTATGAAATGAAAGACTGAATTGCCTAAAGACATTACTATATCTAATACACAACTATTAACTATATATAGTGTGGTAAATAAGGTATGTTTTAAAAGCACAAATAAAATATATTCCATTGAAATATTAATTTTAAAAACAATATATGATGACCTCTCACAACACAAAGGGTAGCATTAGGCAAATAGCAGAATACCCACAACATGGAATCAACATAAATCACAACATGCACACAACACTCACAAATAAAATCATCCACACATATGCATATAAAACACACAAGTGAATATTTGACAACCACTACACAGCATACCACTCCATTATCCAAAAATATAATGTACACCAGCACACATAACTCAATATGTTAGTAAAATAATACTTACACACATGTAAAACGGATATTCAATTACAAATTACAGCACACAATTCTCAACAATAAACACAATGCATAATTTAAGCAGTGCTGCATAATAGTCTGAAGATTTGTCTCACCAAATTATGGTTACAAAATCTCACAAGCTTCATTTCTATCTAATTAGAGTTAAAGCCAGAAAGGTTCAGTTACCTAGAATAGAATTGATGGACACCAGCCCATTCAATGTGTGAATTTCAATATTGCAGATATTTAATCCCATAAACTGCAAAATAACATAAGAATACTACAATTGTACTTTATACAGCAAAAAAAGACAAAATGGATATTTTCCTACCCACAACAAGCAGTAAAAGTGCTTTTTTACAGTAATGTGGAACTATTTTAGGGTCCCTTGACAAATCTCAGTTTGAGGGTAAGTAATCTCCCTGAAAATCAGTAAAGACCGATGCCTAGGCATGCTTACTCCACTGTAGATTATTTGGGCAGAGGAAGGAAGTATCCCCAGTGCTGATGTTCAGCACTAGTCATCACCCCTTTTACAAGGCATTCTCTTCCCTTGGCTAATGTGAATGATGCTGGTTCTGGCTGTAATTAACTACTGGCTCTTCTCATTTAACCACGACTTAAAGGTGCTGCAGTTAGTGACCACTTTATCTGCTTTATCAGTAAAAGGAAGCCATATATGCACACAGTATGAATAACTGAACTGAATCTTTTGTAGCTTTCCTTTTGGCAGTATGGGATTTGTAGCATCTGAGATGGAATATTCTGGCTGGATGAACATTGGGTCATACCTTCATAACTGTGGAGTAGGCTAATGGGTCCTTTGTAAGCCTAGTCATGCATCCCAAATTTCTGACAGGTTCTGGTACAATTGGTAGTATAAGCAGAGGCTTGGGAGATGAAACATTTACAAGCAGGTACCTGGGAAATGAACCACTTACATACTGCCTGCACCCATTAGAAATACAGTTATCAAACCAGGGGTGAATATTCAGTTCCCCATCCAGTCGTCCAAGTTACATTGGGTAAAGATTATCTATGATAAACAAAAATGGAAAAGATAACAATTTCATACTTTTTTATTTTAATAAGCCTTCTTTATGAAATAACCAAAGAAATGTGGCTGGGGCTCACAGTCACAAAGGGCCACATGCAAGGAGATAAAAACCTTTAATTGTAAGTAAATACAAGCATTTTCATCCTGCTACAGTGCAGAAAGTGGTTTCACTTTGAAGAAGTTCTGCACTCTAGCAGGACAAAAGCACTTGTGTTTACTTCCAATTAAAGGTTTTTATCTCCTTACATGTGGCCATTTGTGACTGTGTGCCCTAGCCACATTTCTTTGGTTATTGGTGCTATTTAACTGTGGTTATACTCTCTGGTTTACAGTTTAGTCTTTTTATGAAATGGTTTACACCTTTATAACTAAAATGTATGGGATGCATTTCTTCAAAAATCATAACTGTAATGTGACAACTGAGAATAGAGTGTTTGATGCATTTGGGTTCAGATAACATAGATGCTGCTATGACGGAAATATGAACATTGTAAAAATTGCAACGGGTATTATTAGATAATTTTGCAAATACAGTTTTACGGTATACTTTAGGAGAAAGCAAAACAGCTGCACTTAAAGGTCAGAATATTTTATTGAGCTGTTGTACTTCTAGTGAGGACATGCAAGAACAAACAGGCAGATGCATTTATATACAACTATAAACTTACAGATTATTTGTGTAATGATGGCTGTTCAGTGGCAACATTCAAAACCCTTATCATTTATCCTTAATGTGAAGGTTAATTTGTACTTTTTAACCTTATCTCTATCACTTCTTTTTTGTACTATACATGAATGTATTATATGAACTATAGGTAAGCTGATGCCATAATTACTTAAAACAGTGAGCTGAATGGCTTTAAATGTTGTTACTTTAAGGAACACTCTGTATTAGGTCTCAGGCTCTATGGTAGCAAAGGGCTATATCTCGCCAAATGTTAGCCTGACCATAGCACCATAGCATGTGGTACTATTTGCCTCTGCAATACAAAAGCCATAGTAGAAGAGCATACATTTTACTGGATTACTGCTTATTATTAATCCAATGAAAGTGACAAAGGATAGTGCTCTTAGTGCTCTATGTGTGTAGGTACATCTATGTATCTATATATCAATCTATCTATGTTAGGGGAAAAATATAAAAAATAAAAAACGTACAATGAGCTGGTTGCATAAGTGTGCACACCGTTAAAATAATATTTTGTTGAAGCACCTTTTGATTTAATTACAGCAATCGGTCTTCTTGACTTGGCAATATTTGCCCACCCTTCCTTGCAAAAGTGCTCCAAATCTGTCAGATTATGAGAGCATCTCCTGTGCACAGCCCTCTTCGGGTCACCCCACAGATTTTCTATTGGATTTAGGTCTGGGCTCTGGCTGGGCCATTCCAAAACTTTAATTTTCTTCTGCTGAAGCCATTCTTTTGTTGATTTGGATGTATGCTTGAGGTCAATGTCATGTTGAAAGGTGAAATTCCTCTTCATCCTCAGCTTTCTAGTAGACGCCTGAAGGTTTTGGGCCAAAGGTGACTGGTATTTGGAACTGTTTATAATTCCCTCCATCTTGACTAAAGCCCCAGTTCCAGCTGAAGAAAAGCACCCTCAAAGCAGGATACTGCCACCACCATACTACATTGTAGGGATGGTGTTCTATGGGTGATGCAAAGTGTTGTTTTTGTGCCAAATGTACCTTTTGGAATTGTGGCCAAAATGTTTAACCTTGGTCTCATCAGACCATAACACATTTTTCCACATGCTTTTGGGAGACGTGATGCATTGTTTTGCAAATTTTAGCCAGGCCTGGATGTTTCTCTGGGAAAGAAACAGCTTCCATCTTGCAACCCTACCCCATAGCCCAGACATATGGAGAATATGGGAGATTGTTGTCACATGTAGTACACAACCAGTACTTGCCAGAAATTCCTGCAGCTCCTTCAGTGTTGCTGTATGTCTCTTGGCAGCCTCCCTGACCAGTTTTCATCTTGTATTTTCATCAGTTTTGGAGGGACATCCAGTTCTTGGCAATGTCACTGTTGTCCCATATTTTCTCCACTTTTTGATGATTGTCTTCACTGTGTTCCATGGTATATCCAATGCTGTGGAAATTTTTTTGTACCCTTCTACTGACTGATATCTTTCAACAATGAGGTCCCTTTGATGCTTTATAAGCTCTCTGCGAACCATGGCTTTTGCTGTAGCAGGCTAGTGAGTAAATGTCAGGAAAATCCTACTAGGACAGCCGAACTTTATTTAGGGTTAATCAGAGTCTCTTTAATTGATGGCAGGTGTGCACCCAAGAAGACTAAATGTTGTAATTAAATCAAAAGGTGCTTCAACAAAGTATTAGTTTAAGGGTGTGCACATTTATGCAACCAGCTTATTGCACGTTTTTTATTTTTTATATTTTTTCCCCTAACAGATTTGTTTGTTTTTTTTTCAATTGAATTGTACAGGTTATATAGGTCACATTAAAGGTGGGAAATGCTTTGAAATTATTTATTGTGGTCTCATTTTTTTATTTCAGAAAAACCTGGCATTTTAACAGGGGTGCTTACACTTTTTATATACATTGTGTATACATCTATATGTATATAAGAGAGAGAGAGAGCTCTAGATGACTGTCACTGGTGAAGTGACACCTGAAGTGAAAAAAATGGGAAAAAGGGATTGTGGATGTGTATATATAATATAGATATCAGCATTTGTTATTGTCAGCTGCTTGCGTCCCGGCTTGTTATAACGTATTACAAGCTGTCAGATCACACTGGGTCGATTTGTGGTATAGTCAAGTTATATTTTGTGTACTATATCACATTATTGGAGAATTCTCTTTGGTGATAGTTGATTGATCTTAGAATTATTATATCTAAGTAACAAGGAGTAGGGATGAATTCCACACGTGACGCATATTTTGCATGAGCAGGTGAGGTACACTATTGTACCACTAGTTTCGATGTAGAGATTGTTGCATGTTTAAGAGGTTCACTGCTGTTGCTCTTGCAGCAATTGTATGAGATGTACAGTTGATTGCTACATAGGAGGTAGGTGTTCAACTGTATTTTTATCTGAAACAGTACAGGGAACATTTTTATTGCTTTTGTTGACAGGGAGCAAGTTTGATTGTTTTCTGCTGTCAATCTGTGCATTTCAAATGCAATGTGCTCAACAGAGTACCTTTCAATATAATGGTTTTATAGTCAGTGTCTATATATATATATATATATATATATATATATATATATATATATATATAGATATATACATGTGTGTGTGCATGTATGGGAGTACTAACTACGGATCAGCTAAGCAGATAATCAACAGGTGTGTAAGATCATACAGCTTAGGTTCATAGGTTAGTGCTAGGCTATCAGCCCTAGGGCCTATACAAGCCTAGCCATAACAATTCCCTGAATATTTCTTCCCACATTATTTACTTTCCTGGACCCCTGTCTAGCAGGGCGACTGATGTGATCCCTGGGGTGAATTTCCTTTCTCCCATCCAATCGTCAAGGTTCCTCTTGAAGAGGTCCAAAGAGGCACTCTGCTTGACATGTATGGGCAATCTATTCCAGAGTCTGGGGAGTCTCTGGGTCAGGAACCTATCCCTCCAACATGTTTTGTTTATTGTGATGACAAGGTTTAGATCCCTGGAGCGTGTAGCTCTGAGGGATTGGGATTTCTTTAAGTGTAGCATGTCCAACAGCTCTGGGTTTGACATGGCCTTGTATGTTAAGCAGAGATCGCCTCTGAGTAGACGATATGCAACAGAGTATAGCTGGAGTTTTTTAAGGCGGTCAGCATAGGGCATCTGCTTTAGGCATGTGATTCTTTTAGTGAGGTATTTCTGAGGCCTTTCCAGTTGTTGCAGATGTCTTGAGAGGTACTTACCAAATGGGGCATTGTATTCTATAATGGGTCTAATGAGGGATGAGTACAGTGGGACAATGACCTCCTTTTTTCTGGATGAAAAGCCCTTTGTGATGAGGTGTGCCACATAGAAGGATTTCCTGACTGTTGTGGCGATGTGGTTATCGAAGGTGAGACCACTGTCCACCTGTGTCCCTAAGTCTCTTATCACACTTTCTGTGTTTAGTGTACTGCCACCTATATGGTAATTCATGGATACATGTTTTTCCCAAAGGGGATAACAATACATTTCTTGGCATTGAGCTTGAGCCCATGGCTCTGGCACCAAGCATCTGTTTCTGTAAGGCCCTTTTGTAGAGTATCCACATCATTTGGGGATTCAATAATGGCTCCCAGTTTGCAGTCATCTGCAAACTTTGTTAGCCAGAGTCCCTTAGTGTTGACCTGTACTTCAGAGAAGTAGATGCCAAACAAGAGCGGCCCCAGGACTGAACCCTGAGGTACTCCACTTGTCACTTGTCTGGAGCTGGATTTGGAGTCGGCTACTTTTACAGTGTGGGTTCTATCAGTAAGCCATTTAGCAACCCATTGGGTGACATAGGGATTAATGCCCAACTTAGTAAGTTTATCTATGATTCCAGAGTGGGGGATGGTGTCAAAGGCCTTGGCAAGGTTTAGATAGGCTGTGTGGACCACCTTACCCTTGTCCATGGCTCTGGAGACTGATTCAAAGAAGTCAGTCAGGTTCAGGAGACAAGATCGGCCCTTCACAAACCCAAACTGGGTGGGGTACAGTGTTTAAAGGTTGTCAATGTCTTTGTTTATAAGTTCCATGATAATACGCTCCATGGCCTTGCAGATAAGGCTTGTCAGACTGATGAGACGGTAGTTTCCGGGATCCAAGGTGGATCCTCCCTTGTGGATTGGGATAACTATAGCTCTGCGCCACTCAGTGGGCACGAAACCTGAGGTGAGGCTATGATTAAACATGACACTTAGGTGAGGTGCCAGTTCATATTGTAGTTCATGTAGTACACAGCCCGGGATGTCATCTGGTCCCATGGATGCTGTATTCTTGGCTTTAGAGAGTGCGTTTTGTACCTGTGTGGCCGTTATTACTGGAATTTGGCAATCTTCCGGTATTGAGATGGGCCATTTAGGGGGTGAGAGTGGGGTGAAGTTGGCACTGACTTGATCTGCCAGGATATTGGCAATATCCTTCAGATCAGTATATTTAATGCCATTCTGTTTTAGCTCAGAGCAGATCTGAGCATTGCCATTTAGATTCTTGACATAATTATAGAATGCTTTGTGGTTGTCTTTGGAATCTATGGCAATTTTATTTTCGTAACTAGCTTTGGAGGATTTTATGAGGCATCTCAGTTTCTTACTGAAGCTAGTAAGGGAGTTTTTTGCATCCTGGGATTTTCCTCTTTTCTGCAAAATAAGATGCTTTTTTTTTCTTTCAGTTTTGCATTCACCAAGGTTATTGTTTGGCACATGTGTATTCAAGTGTCAACATTTGAACTGATGTTTTATTGTTGACATTAGCAACACCGATATTTGGGTCTATTGATCTGATTTAGTAGACCCATATATATATATATATATATATATATATATATATATATATATATATATATATATATATATATATATATATATATATATATATATATATATATATATGTGCGTGTGTGTGTGTGTGTGTGTGTGTGTGTGTGTGTGTGTGTGTATGTATGCACATAGTTTACATTTGTACATTTTCATTCTATTTTTATTGCTGTACTCACTTCCAGTATTTCATTTTGGTGGTAAAATTCTGCATGCACGTTTTACTTCCTTGGTGTTATTTATGCTTGGGTGTTATTTATGCTTGGGCTCACTCCTTTTCCCTACCCTACTCCCATTCCCAAACACCCACTCTCTCCTTACATTTATACTTATCTTGCCACTCCCCTTCCCATAATCCCTCTTCCTCCCTCTTCCCATTAACCACACCTCCGTCCCTACTTGCTGTACATCACTTCCCACTAACTTTCTCTTTTTAACCTTAGTTCTCATACTACAGTGCCTATTGTACCTCTACTGTTCTATCAATCACTTCAACTATTCCCTAGTACCCTACTCCTTCTAACTCTTACACATATTACAATTAACCCCCAATCTCTTCCTACCAAAACAAATGTCTTAACTTGTCTTAGACTCCTTCCACTCAACACTTACTGAGATATATCCCCTAGCCTATACTGCAGTAATCCCATTCTCTGTAATAAAATCAACATTCCCCCCACAAACTTTACCTTATATTGTACTCTGAACACCCACTACCACTAACTACACCACATACTTTTGAAACTTTCATCCTTTATACTCCGTCTCTCTCATACCCTTTCCTTCCTGTCCCAGTCTTGTGACATCCACCCTAATCCTGGGCTTCCACCACTTATTCCAGCTTCCCTAATAATTCTAAATCTCTTCACCTAACAACTTCAAATTTCCAAATCATTTGCACTAAAACCCCTGAGCTGCACCCCTCACTCGCTCAAAATAAAATTAACATTCACACTGCCACAGAAACCTGGCTAAAACCCACTATTCAGGACTCAGAGATTCTCTTTCCACATTTTAGCATAATTAGGTCAGATAGACTAAAGATAAAAGGAGGTGTTGTAGCCATCATTTACTCCAACACCCTCAATATATCTCACTTTAAAGACCACATACCTCAATTCCAAAATGCTGAGATTCTTATCTGTTTCTTGATATCAGCTGTTCTAAAAAACACTGCATAACTGTCTTATACATCCTACCTGGTAATAACATTCATATTCTTGAAGATATCCTATCCTGGATTTCTTGCAGTATAAAAAATGAAACTATAATCCTTGGT
The DNA here is from genome assembly GCF_019279795.1 of Protopterus annectens. Classification (NCBI taxonomy): domain Eukaryota; kingdom Metazoa; phylum Chordata; order Ceratodontiformes; family Protopteridae; genus Protopterus; species Protopterus annectens. The sequence goes on along the minus strand of NC_056732.1, from coordinate 434,453,349 downwards.
GATATGAATACTGACTGGGCCTCTGTCTCCTCTAAACAATCATCCTCTAGCATTAACTTATTTCACTTCACACAACTTATTACTACCCCTACTAGGTATAGTAACAGAGTCAAAACTATATCCATTTTGGACTGGATTCTAGTTTCAGGTCTCTCAAAGTTCTCTACGTCAGGCACCATGCCCAACTCATTCAGCAACCATCTTCCTCTATATACAGTTTGACCCTGTGCATCCTTACAAAAATCATAACTTTAGACTAGTTCAAAATCTATCATCCTTACAAAAAAAATCATAACTTCAGACTACTTTAAAATCTATCTAAATTTAACCCATTTAAATTTCATAATGTCCTGGACAATGTTGACTGGATTATTCTCAAATCTCTTCCTTTGGATGGCACACTGCTTTACTTTAGTAATACTTTTCTATCACTCCTGGATAGACTATCCCAACTAATCATGACCCCTGGTTAACAAGCTACTAAAGAAACCATGACCAACAGGAATAAAGCATATAAACTCTGGCTTAAATCCAAAAATAATTGTGACCCCATGCATTACAAACAGCTCTGCAACCAAGCTAAAAACATGTCTCTAAAGATAAACAGCACTATTTCTGGAACCAGCAAATAAATAGGAAAAATAACCCCAAACAATTCTGGTCCTCTATCAATAATCTCTTGGATCTCAGCACTAAACCTAACCCCTGTCCATACCCTGGCAACCCTCTGGAACAAATTGCAAGCATTTTCAATTCCTTCTTTATAGACACCATTGTGAATATCACTGCTACTTTTTCTCTTCCCCTCCCTAATGAATGTATTTCTGTATCCCTCCCTTCCCACCAACATAGTCCTCTTCAGAACTCTCCCATCATTTGAAATAATTCACCCCATGTCTCTAACTACCTTCTTTTCCCCTACTCATAGCTTATAACAGACTTCTCAACCCCTTTTCAGTCTCTCTCCCATTCCCATCTATTTCATTAAAAACTTCTTATGAAACTAAAGCCATGCTCGACCTCTGCTGACAACATTTCTGCCAAGTTTCTAAAACTTACTGCAGACTCAATTGCCTATCCTGTTAGCATTTTGATAAACAGATCTATTCAAGAATCTCACATCCCTAGCCTCTGGAAAAAAGACATCATCCTGCCACTTCACAAAGGTGACCTCTCTACCAACATGTCTAATTTTTGACCCATAGCTATTCTTTCCCCCATCTCCAAAATTCTAGAAAAATGTGTGCAAAAACAACTCCTTGACTTCCTTCTAAAATACAGTATTCTCTCTCATACTCAACATGGGTTCAGTCTGGGACATAGTATATCCATTGCATTAATTTCCTTCTTAGACATAGTCAGTAAGGCCTGTGACTCAGGAAACATTGTATCTGCCCTATTTTTGGACTTAACAAAAGCATTTGATACCATCTCTCACCCTATCCTCCTCTCTCAGCTTTCTAGCATAGGTCTATCTCTCCAATCTCTTAACTGGTTTAAAAGTTACCTTTCCAACAGAGAACATGCTATTAAATGGCATAACTCTATTCCCCATACTTGCACAACCCTACAGGAGTACCTCAAGGCCATGTTTTAGGCCCTCTTTTCTTTAACATCTTTATCAACAACCTACACCAATCCATCCACCAGGACTCCTTAGTTCAGTATGCAGACAACTCTACTATAGTCTATTCAGCCCAAAACCCAGATATATTACAGCAATTCACCCAAGATGCATTTTTACTGTTGAAAAAAGGCTTCACAAAAATTATCTCTCTTTAAACCCTAAAAAGACTAAACTCATGTTATTTACTTCTAAGAGAAACACTCCTATTAATTTAGCCAACTTTGAAATATACTCTCTTAATTCTACCAAAATCAAATTGGTAAAACATACGAAATTGATAGGGGTAACAATTGATGAAAATGTCAGATTTGATCTTCATATTCACAGCAATATAAGCAAGACTCACAAAAAACTTGGGGTACTTTACAGCCACAACAAATTTTTCTCCCTCCCGTCCAAACAAACTTTGGCACTATCTTACCTTCTACAATCACTAATCTATGATGCCCCTTTATTAAACAACCTGCAGTCCTCACTGATAACAAAACTAGAAATATACTATCATAAGATTGCTAAATTTACCACAAATAGTAAAAATTCTACACACCACTGCATTGCCCTAAAACAATTAAAATGGCTGGAACTGCCCCACTACCTTCTCCTCCTTCAACTCACATTTACTCACAAACTGATTCATAAGCCTCAGGACTACCCTGCTCTCAGCTCCTTATTCTCACTCTATAATCCCACTAGGCCATTAAGGTCTGAACACCAATATCTCCTCCAAGTTCACAAACCCAAGCTACCCATAGGTCAGCTATTGTGCTCCTGGACTATTGCCAAAATAGGGAAAAGTATACATCCTTCTATATGTGTACTACAATGCCCATCTGCCTTTAAAAATGAACTGCACAGTCATCTTCTCTTCATATGGACATGTAACTGTTCAGTCACACACTCTGACATTGCTTAACCCCCTAATTGACTCCTAGATGATTCTCCTGATTCTTTTCATAAGCTAACCCCAATTATTTGTATTTTGCTCTGTACTACATTCCATAATATTACTGTTTATTTTTTATAATATGACTTTGAGCAATCTCTTTTTGTATTAATTCTGTTTGCATCAGATGTATGACATGTTATGTAATTTCTATGAAGCAATGTATTTTGTATAATTTGCTACCTTGAAACTCCTTTTGTTACTCTTTTTTTTCCCTTTTTTTTTATAATATCGGAGCTTTTCTCCCCGGGCCTCCACTGAAAATGGGCTTTCCAGGTCCAGTGGACTTTTGGACTTTCATGGTAAATAAATGCCAGTAAATAAAGAGATAAATAAATACTCAATCTGTGACTTAATCTACGAGAAAAAGAATCATCCACAAAGAAATATGATACTGCTAAATTGATTTAAATAAAGCAGAAATCTTTAAAGACTGTAAACCAAATCAATCTCGGACTCAAGAGTTAGTTTAGCAATGTCTGGTTCTGTGTACGAGCATTTGAAGTTATTCACACAAGAGCCTTTAGTTCTGTTTTACAGGGGAATAACTTTGTATGTCACATGACAAAAGTGATATATCTACATGAGACTTATATCAAATTGCTTGAGCATGAGTGAATCACAAGACATTAAAGAACAAAGTGTCAATGGCAGTTTTCCATAGGAAATCATTGCTGGCACATTTTCTTTGTGTGTGCACCAGTTTTGACTTCTTTATTTATAGTATTTCCTCCTTTTTCATATTTGTGCAAGTGTGAAATTGGCATATCTATGTTTGAGAGGTTTGGGGGGCTTGTCGAAGGGGCAGGAGTGCTTACAGTAGGATATTTTATCCTTTTGATAGTATGACCATTTTTGTTTGGTGTTTTGGTTCCTTGGCATCTTATCTTTCTAGGTTACATGGCAGTCTTTTAAAAATTATGCACATTTCTTCACTTGTTAACATTTCCTTTTATGCTTATATTTGCCAGGATTTAGCTTTCTATCCCTTCAAGTTAACTCCTTTGTTTAACAGGTTGGCTAAGCATCATGTGAATGAATTTCATACTCTTTCAACTTGCAACTACAAACAGAATGGCAACATAAAGCACATGACTTCACCACTTACTGATGTTGGACAGTGATGCTCCCAATTAAACCACGTTTTGGTGTCAAGTGTAAAACTTATCGTTCAATTTTTTTATAGCTAAACCAATAACAAGGTGCATTCCCCGTCTTCTAGGATGTCCAAGTCACAGTACATTGTTCTCTGGTCTGGGTATACCTAGACAGTTTTAGGTCAGAGTATAGAGGTCTTCAGACTCCTGAAAGAGAGAAAAGATACTATAGTAACAAGATGGTAAAATAGCAGTAGTATAGAATGCTCTTAATAATACGTGGCTTTATTCTTATTATTTCATTTTCTGTATTCCATCCTTCATTTTTAGCAAAAACACCCTCAGCAAAAACTTCCAAAGCAGAACTCAGTAGTACCAGATGTAGATAGTACCAAAGTGTGATTAAGTATATATAAACAGCTGCAGTTTTGGATGCATGCAGGGATATAGATTAGGCATTTATAGATAATGATGGATCTGTTTAAAGTAATAAGAAACAGGCTTTCTAAATGACCCCTTTGAACCATGCACCAATGGTATTATAGAAAAACATTGTCCCATAAAGGTGAGATAAGAGCAGAATAGGTTACCATTTTGACTATAAAATTTCATCTTATGAAGAGCTGTATTTTTTCTTATATTGTGACTGATTCTTTATAGCTGGTATGATTATTCTTCATAGCTTTGTCATTTAACAGACAATGCATGTGAATGAAGCTGCATTTCAACATTCGGCAGAGACTATTAATTTCATCATACTGATCCTTTAGGATGGCAAGCTAATATTAGTATCATAGGTGAACAAAACATGATTAAAAACCTCATCTAGGGTGTGGGAGTTATTAAGTGGCTAAGATCATTTCAAAGATATGTGTCTGGAGCATTTCTCCCTAGGCCCCCTCTGAAAATGAGATCTGTCCCAGTCTGACTTTTCTGGTAAACAAATGTTAAACAAATAAATAAATAAATAAATAAATTCTCTGTGGTTTACCTTCATATTATCGATCATGGATGACCGAACGGTCACATCACCGAACTGTTTCTGCGAAACCGGAACCGCGAAAACTTTCGAATATCAAAAAAACCTCGTATTTCGACATTTCTGACCGTGCCACACCTACAAACAAGTGCTAACGTGGGTCAAAAAGGGGGTGACATTTTGCGGTTTGGAAATTCGGTATTCGAGTTTTTTTGATGTTGCAGTTCAGTGCTCGCGGAAGAGGGTTCGACATTCTGGATGCCAAGATTATGAAGGTAAACCATTCTCTGCCTTACAGAGGGGACATGGGATGTCCTTACTGCTGCAAGTAGTACTCCAAATTGACAGAAGCCCACCTTCCTAGCAGGATACTAGTAGTACTACAGGCATTACAACTCGTTATGCATAATTACTCTGCATCATACCACATCTGTACTGCCTGTTATTGTTCTACGAGTACGCAAGGGAGGGCCATTAACATATATCGCATCTACAAAAAGTGACATCACTCTAACATTATGATAACTCCAGGTCACATGTGATACAGTATTTATACACAATGTCATGGAAACCACATGTTTGCGTATGGCAAACAAATGGGTAAAATAACTTGCCAGTGTATGGAGGATCAGGGATCAGGATCAAAGGATAGGCCTCTTCTGAGATATCTTCCTTTAAAACATATTACAGTTTCAATCTATGTTTTTGTTTATTGAAAGGAAACTGGAGAATACGTTTTAGATGACTGGTTCATAAATTTCTTATATCTCTTCTTTTCTATAAGTGACTTTCATTAAATAGTATATTTGAAAGAACAAAACCTTTGCTTTTCTTTTGTCCCTAGAGCACACTTCAAGATAATATGACAACATTTAAAGAAATGTTAAATATCTAAACCTGCTCTAAAACAGCTGGAATTAGTAAGACACTTCTAGCTGCATTCCTTGCATACAGACTTTATTTTGTGACATTAGGGTCTTGTCGAGGGCAGCACCTTCCCGAGCTAGAAAGTACAGCTGTGTAAGTAAACTTACCATGACAGTAGGTGTTTGAATGATCATTGCTGCATTAGCCTTAGCTATATGCGGTATATCCTTTTAAGGATAACAGCATTCCAGCTTCCAAAGCTTCAGGGCAGCTTCCACATACAGCTTGAGCTGAGCTATCTAAAAGACACGTTTTATACACCAAGCCCTTCAGAGTATTTATGCCAACAGGGAAAGGGAGACTAAGTCCTGAATTGACATTGCAAGGAGTAACAAATAAATAAATAAATATAGACACTCCGGCATAAAGCACACCAAAAAACAAGGGAAATGGATGAAGGAAATGGAAACTGGAGCAGTGATCATTTGAACACCTACTGTTATGATAAGCTTACTTACACAACTGTACTATGTTCTTCATATTGATAACTGCTGCAGTTGCTTTAGCTATATGGGTAGATTTTCTAAACTTACTACATTTGGGAAATGAAAGAAGAAGAGTCCAGGAGCCCCTGGTGAATGATCTTAGCAAAGTCTGATTTAGGTATCGAGAAGAAATTAAGCTTATAGTGCTTTGTAAACTTTGCACAGAGGACCATGTTGCTGATTCTAGAATATGTCTAGAATAAAACCCTTTCCAAAAAGCTATAAATGAAGACAACACCCTCATAGAGTGGGCCTTGACCCTGCCTGGAATAGTTGTGTTACAATAAATATAACAAAAAATAATAGCCTTAAACAATCATTTGGAAATAGTCTGTTTTGACACAGGTTGTCCCTTCTTCTTGCCTTTTCAAGAAATGCACAATTGATCTGAAGAGCCGAAAGATTTAGCTCTGTCAAGATAGTACCTGTGTTGTCGATGGATATCCAAGCTGCTGAGTATCCTTTCCCTCTCATGATTAGGGTCAGGAAAGAAAATGGGGCGATGTATAGTTTGGCTTAAAGTAAACTTGGATACCATTGTAGGCATAAAATAAGGATTAGTTCTCAAATTCTGTCCTTGTGGAAAATGAGGTAAGGCTGACTCCATAAGAGCTTGCAACTCAGACACTCTCAGAACAATCAGTAGACCTGTTTTCCATGTTAAGAACCACAAGTCAGTCAGGTTAGCTGGTTCAAATGGAGCAAGTGTTAGCTCTCTAACACAAAATTAAAATCCCAAGGAGGGGCCACCAGTTTACTTGTAGGCCTTTTGTGCAAAGCTCCTTTCAAAAAATTTTGACACGAGACTACATTGAAAGAGGAGGATCCATGGACAGACATGCTGAACTAGCTGAAAAATGAACATTGATATATGAATAAGAAAGGCCATAGTAACTCACACACATATTGCAAATCAGAGAATAGCCTTGAATCAGTGTTGGTTTTGTCGCTGGCACAAAATAGAAAACCTTTTCCATTTGTTAATATATGATTTTCTAGTAGACGGTTTATTTGCCTCTATTAATACTTGCTGCATGGCCTCAGAAAACAGGTGTCTAAAAGGAATTAAGACCCTGTCATCCAGGCAGTCGATTGGAGTTGATTGCTGTCAAGGTGCATTGAACACAGCTGTTCTTGTATGAGTAGATCAAGTCTAAGAGGAAGTGTGTATTAATTGGCTCTGGATATTTCCAAAAGAAGGGGGAGCCAGAGTTGCCTGTGCCAGAAGGAGTCACCACAGTGATCTTGTGGAATTCCTTCTGAGTCTTCGGAAGTACCCTGGATATTAGTGGAAAAGTTAGAAAAGCATACACAAACATTCCTGTTCAATGAAAAGAAAAGTCCACAAACCTTTGCATGTATGGAGTCATAGCACAGCCCAAAGTTAAACACTATCCCAATTCAAACTGATGAAGGCAAATTGTCCGAAATTGGTTTGCTGACATTCCCTTGGATCTTTGCCTTGGGTGTGTTTACTATGGTTGTATGATTAAAATATTGTATTGCTGAAAAGCTGACTTTTGTCTGCTGGCAGTTTTTGAATTGGGACAGGGAAAAGAAAAGACACCTGTCTTACAGACCTTCTTGCATAGAATCCTAGTACAAAATCTTGCCACTTGACTGTTCAGAAAAGAGATAAAGAGGTCTACTTGAGGAACTCCCCACAGATAGATCAAATCTTGGAAGACCTCCTGATCTAGTTTTCCTTTGTGAGGGACTGCACTTGCCCTGGTCAGCTTGTCTTTTTTGTAAAGCACAGTAACATCGGGACATTCATGAGACTAATAATTATGTTGTTGCAAATATGAGCAAAGCATTTTATAATCTTAAAAGATTTTTCGTTCATGACAATGTACATCTTAAGGTAAGTATTTTATGTGGAATCATCAGTGATAGGACTATTGTCATTTCAAGATTGTATACTACATTTATGTGTGTTGAATTGGGATGCAATGTAAAATTATGAGAACAGCTATTTTTGTATCTGATATGGGCTACTAATGGGTATTAGCCATTATATATAGGATTGAGTACATGAGTTATTCCAACCACTTCTGGATTTATTCAAAGGATTGAGTGTTGGGATACGCAACAGCATTTGAACATTTTGAGCAATTTTTGTGGAGTTGATATGTTATGGAGTTTTACAGACAAGTTTGTGTTATAATTATTATCTGGTTTTGGGCATTTTTTCAGCGAAGTTTTAGCTGATTATTTATACACTGGTTTTCCCAGATGACTGGCACCTATAAGGGACTGATATATACCATTGGGACTTGCTAGTATTGCCCTGAGTTAGGTGGAGACGAATGTCAGCCACTCTGATCTATTGGTTGGAATGGAAGGCTCAGGATATATTTTTGGTCATAGGAGCATATCCTAGGTATTAATGTTTACTTTTTAAACACATTGGTTTTAATACTTTGATAACCGTTTTTCACTAAACACATATCCACAGCCTGAGACGAAAGTCGGCTTGGAACATAACTATAATTGAAAATTTTTTGCATTTGTTGGGGGCCATTATTTGGATCATCTGTTGGCTCTTTTGAACTTATATTGACATGATTATTGTCATTTAGGACGTAACCTTACTTATGCAGGCAAGTCTTCTGCACCAATTTTTTTTCTTTTTTACTTTGGTTCTAATATATTGATAATCCTCTTTTTTTGATGTGTGTATATATATATATATATATATATATATATATATATATATATATATATATATATATATATATATATATATATATATGTATAAAGCCTGAGACGTAGGTCAGCTTGGAAAATTATAACTGAATACTTCCCTGTCCTTTGGGAGCCATTTTGTTTGGGTCATCCAGTGGCCTAATAGGATTTATATTGACATTATTTTTGTCATTCATGAACTTGTCTTGCTGAACACTATACAGGCCAACTCCAGTCAGAACATATGGTACAGAAGTGTTTAGATACACTAGTATCTAATCAAAGGAAGGATGTTTTTTTGGAGATATTTTTTCGAGGTATCTTTTACCATAGTAAGTTTGACATTGCTTTCTGAAACAGACTGAACATTTATTTATTTACTTTGACATTTTGTCCTTTTTAGCAAAAAGGGCTCCAACATGGATCTTATGACATTGTTAGAAGGTCTGTCAGCAGACCGGCATGATGTAGGAATTTTTGGCCTAACACCATCTGGCCAAGGAGATATGGGGAATAATAACAAACCCATGGGGGAACCATGCACTTTAATATTTTCTAAACTAACTAAAAGCATGAAAATGCTCAGATCGCATATTTGGCATTTAAGGCTTTTTAAAGCTTATAAGGTTAAAGATATCACCCCACGGGGGGCTTAGAGTAAAAATGCAACCTTTAGTTAGTCAGATTGATGAACAACTTACTGAAGATTGGGTTCAAGCCCAACATCGGGCATCCATGTTATTTGTGGAAGCCCTTAGCATGTACCACAAACGTGCCATAGACAAATACATTTTGGAGGTTAAACAATTCTGTGAGGAAGCAAAGGTTTTTGAGGGGGAAACTATTTTTAACACACATTTAAATACCCTAGCTAAAGAGTTACAACAATTGGAACAACATTTAAAAAAGAAAAAGATTGACAAATTTAATAGAGATGTTAGTGACTATCAAAAAGGCAAACCATTCAACACACAAAGAAATGTTCACTTCCAAGATACTACACAAAGATATATTAAGAAAAGAAAAAGACCCATATCTATTCTTAGAAATAGAACTGAGCTTTCAGAGACAATCTCTGGTGATGATTCATCATCCGTCACTGATATAGATTCTCTATCCACTCAGGAGTCCTCAGTAGCTAAAAGGAAACCAGTTACTGACCCTTTAGAGTCAAAAAAACATAAGAGGGGTAGAAAGCATAGGGCCAATAAACAACATAGAGCAACCTTTGAAACAGTTGTTATCATAAATAACAACAATATACACAATATTTCATCTTATAAATTTATGGAGGATGAAATAAAGTTACTCAATAAGGGAGTAAATTTTGTTCCTACTTTTTTTGTTAATGAACATGTTTTGGTCAATGATATAAATGACTTCTGCAGAATTTTAAACTTGAAATTGCTCTTTTCAGAGAATGATCAAACTCAAAGACCTATCGACTTTCGGTTTCGTAAGTTTCAATTTATGCCACCCATGGACAGGCATGTGTCTGTGTTCAAACAATGTGTTCTCAAAAATTTACATTTTCATGGTAGGATTTATTCTAATACTAAACAGAATCTAACCAAGGAGGAACAGGCAGCTTTAACTAAACTTACTAAGAACTATAATTTAGTTATTTTACCGGCTGACAAGGGTAGGGGCTGTTGTTGTGATGGATAGGGAGCAATACCTTAGGGAGGCCGAAAAACAGTTATCCAACTGCCTTTTCTACATGCGTATGCATTTGGATCCAACTTTAAATTCAAGAAGGAAATAGATCAGTTTTTACAACTAGAATTTGAGGAAGGCACTATTACACAGGAAATTAAATATAATCTTATGGTGCCTGATCCTACATCACAGTACTTATATCTATTACCAAAAATACATAAAGATCCTAAGGATCCACCAGGTAGACCGATAGTTTCAGGCAAAGGATTCTTAACAGAACCATTGTCTGCATTCCTTACTAAGTATTTACAGCCTTTATTATTTATTTATTTATTTATTTTACATTTGTTTACCGGGATAGTCCGACTGGATACATGTCCATTTTCAGTGGAGGCCTGGGGAGAAAAGCTCCATGAAGACAAACTTACATAGATTACACATAAGTTAACAAACAATTATAAAAACAAAGTGATTATATTCAATCGGTTAGTAGTGTTCCCTAGTAGGGACTCACAATTGCCATGGACAGACAAATGTAAGAGACATCAGATTGGAGGTGGAGCTTGGTGATGTAGTTAGAAGTTATGATAATTGCAGAATATGCTTTTAGTTTATAACTTAATCAGGGTTGGTAACTTTATTATCACAGGCTAGGGCCAGACTCAAGGACACCACCCAATCTTTGCAAATTATTGGGGATACCCAACTTGAACCTAATTGGCTACTCTGCACCCAGGATGTGACAGCCCTTTATACAAACATACCTCATTGGGCAGGTTTAGAAGCCATACAGTATTGGTTAGATAAATCGAACCTCTATCCACCAGGTTTCAATACATTATTAACCTGCCTTACAGAACATGTTCTAACTAAAAATGTTTTTTTATTTCCAGAATGAATGTTATTGGCAAGCCAGAGGCTTGGGTGAATGGGTGCATTCTTTGCTCCCATATATGCAGACCTGTTCATGGGTTACATAAAGGAGCAGTTAATTTATGATGAGTCACACAATCTATTTTTGGACAACATGGACATCTGGCATCACTATTTAGATGATTGCTGGTTGGTATGGAAAGGAGACACCTCCTATTTACAGGAGTTTGTGGATTATTTGAATGAAAATAAATGGGGTATCCATTTCACTTTGAATTGGGATAGGAACAGGATCATGTTCTTGGATGTGTTGTTAAGTCGGGATTTGGACAATACTTTGTAAACAGAAACATTCAAGAACTTTCCACAATTCAATACATTACTCCATGCTAAGAGTCACCATCCACCTCATATTATTCACAATATACCAAAATCACAATTTTTGCGAATTAAACGTATCTGCTCCAGTAATGAAGCATACACCTCAGGTACAAAGGATTTGTACAATAGATTTCTCAGTAGGGGGTATGAAACAGGCACCATACACAGTGCTAATGTGCATGCTGCAAGGTCAGATCGGGAGGAATTATTATAATATCAACCAAAGCTTGATACACTGAACAAAAATACACCTCAGGATATTCATTTGGTTACAACCTATGGTCTTGACACAAACGGGTTTTGGGACATTATTAATAATCATTGGAACATTTTACTAGCTAATGAACGTTTGGCTAACATTCTCCCACCCAAGTGTTTATACTCATATCGTAGAGGAAGGACGGTTAACTCATACCTTACTCACTATAAAAAGAGTTCCACTACTGATTCTCACCAAACTGCATTATTTGGGGATAGATTGACAGGTAGCGGTCCTTGTGGACATTGTAGTGCTTGTGCACACATGTATAAAACCAAGGAGTTCACTAGCAGCAACACTTCAAAAATATATAGTATCAACATTATGGGCAATTGCAGTAGTGACTGGGTTATTTACTTAGGTAGATGCTCTTTTTTCTGCTTTCAATGTTGGACAAACTTTGCGTCCACTTAGATTTAGGATCAGTGAGCATCGAAATCTGATCTTTAGTGATTTATAACTGTCATATAGTGTGTTTCCTTTAGCAATAGCAACAAAAGGCTTACAAATGCCCTTTATAAAAATACTCTAACCCATCATACTGCTAAATTCCATTTTACTATTATAGATAAAATCCAGGGAAATAGAATGTGCAAGTCAGGTTGGCATAGTAAACTTAATGAAAAAGAGTCAGGCTGGATAGTAAGGTTAGGAGCTCTCTTCAAACCTGGCCTGAATGAACATAATTGATTTGGCATGTACCAATAGGGGGACAACAGCAATTTAGTACATACTATTTAAACATGGTGTTTTTTTGTTAAGCAGTAACACTGAGGAAGGCTATTCTAAGCCGAAAACCGGTTTGTTTCTATGGAGTTAGCCACCTTTTACATTAAATAAATGCAACTTTATCCACTTCATTTGTGCTGGACTTTTATGGAATCCCCTGGTCAGCTTGTCTACCTCATTGTCCTTTGAAGCTATATCCTAAGCCAACATGGCAAGTCTGCAAAGGGGGTATTACTGGTTGTCCCTTATTTGTTGAGGTAGCACACAACTGCAGTATTATCTGTAACAACATGAAGAGGTCCATGGGGTTAAAGATGATTCAGAGAGTTTCACGCCTTGATCTGGGCAAGCATCTATTTGATAATTATGTACTTGTATCTGTGTTTGGTGTCCCACAAACCCTGCACTTTTATCCATCCTGAAACTGCTCCCCAAGTGATATCTGAGGGGTCTGTGGTGACTGACTGTTTTGTAACGGAGAGAGATAAGGGGTTACCTGGATTTAAGGATATCTGTTATCACCACCAAATGATTTCTGTTCTTAGGAAACCCAGCACTGGAATTTGATGTTGGTGTTGAGACCAATGACACTTCAGATACCCTTATGTGTCCTCATCATGTGGAGTCTTGCTAGGGGGTATGAGGAGAAAAATAGATGCCATGAAACCCAAACTTCTGAGGTATTCCTTCTCACTAAACAAAGTATGTGTGGAAAACTTTAGAAATAGATGTAAATATAGATCTGTTTTTTTCTTGTGGAACTGATGTGTCTAGCTGACATCCCAAGAACACAATCCTGCATGAAGGGGTCAAGAAAGACCTGTAAATCTTCTCTTGGAATCCCAGCTTGAGTAAGAGATCTCTCACTCAAGATAGAGAGAGAGAGTGAGATTCCTGACACTTTGAAAAAGACTCTGCAAAGATAAGCAAGTTGTCTAAATATGGAAAAATGTGGATTTCCTGTAGCCTGCAATGACTACAACTGGAGCTGGACACTGGTGCAGTGGACAGTCCAGATGGTAAGGCAGAAAACAAATTATGTGATTCAGACACAGAAAACCTTAAGAAATATCTGAAGGCTGGATGAATAGGGATGTGATGATAAGCATCTTTTAAGTCTAGTGTTACCAGGGAACTTGAAAGATGTAGAACAGGTGACAGGTTGTGAAGTGACAGCATTTTGAATTTGGGCACTATCATAAACAGGTTAAAGAAAGAAAGATTAAGAACTGGCTTCCAAACATTTTCTTTCTTTGAAAATAAGAACATCCTTAAATAAAAAAAAAAAACATTCTCCATCTGGGAAGGACATACTGGTTCTATCATTCCTTGGGATAGCATGCGATGAACAACTAGAGGAAACAAAAGAGACTGATCTGGAAGATGAGAAATGAACCCCTGGAAGGAGGAATTTCCTCCCCCTGCCATCTCTACCCTTGATGAATGATCTTCACAACCCATTGGACTGAAACTATTTGTTGCCAAAGAGAAAAATGGAGATTCAGATGTTCTGTGAAAAAAGGAGCCAGGATAGGGGGGGATCACAAGGTCTCCTGAATAGTCATTCAGACTTGTTGAACTGTCCTTGGTTTTGGGAAGTTCAAGGCTTCATTTTGGAACTCCCTTGCTATTTCTTCTTAAAAGTCTGTTTAGCTGTATTTTGTTGGGACTGTTTATTCTGCCTTTTCTCAAAACTGGATGAGGATTTAGAGACTCCATTAGAAAATTTGGTACTTACGTATTATCGCAACCAGATTCTAGCGATAATACCACTTGCTTTCTGATATTGAAATCTGACCATTTTTGTTGTACAAATGTCAGCAAATGTCTTCTTTTCACACTGAAGGTTGTTTTAAGATGAGGTGTCAAGAACAATGGAGAAAGTCAGTGAGTCGCTGTGGCTGTGTGCACTTTACTGCCAGCATGTGTAGAGCTATCTCCTTTATGCATTAACGGTTCTTCCAGCCACAGCGACAGTAACTTCTCACGCTGTTCTTCATAACCCTTCTTAAAACCACCTTCTCTCAAAAACAGTCCTTTTTTTCTCTCTTCCTTCTCAAAGTGTGTGTCATGCTACATGTTTTCCATTCAATAGGACTCCAGATGGTGAGGAGGTGTCCCTCTGTGTGTTTTTTGATCCTAGAAACACGTTAAACTAAGCAAAACATTGTGTTGTATGACTCGAGTCTCAGGAAAGCAATAACACAGCTGTAATACCTGAAACACAAAAGCATTTGCTGCTACGAAAAAAAGGAACGTTCATTCAGCAAGCGACATGCTGCTGGCAGTAAAATGCATAAAGGAACAACATCATGTTTTTTTTTTTTTTTTACAATTTATTGAAAACACTCCTAAAAAAATGCTATTGCTAAAGGAAACACACTATACGACAGTTATAAACCACTAAAGATCAGATTTCGATGTCAGGAAGCAAGAGGTATTTTTGCTAAAATCTGGTTGAGATAATACGTAAGTACCGAAAATTTTTAAATGAAGGGTTGAAAAATCTGAGAGATTCCCTGGATCAACTTACCTCTTTCAACACACTTTTTGATCACCTCTGCAGCAAAGGAGCCAAAAACTAAACCTCTCTCCAAATTAAGTAATTTAATTTTAATATCATCTGGGAGGTTCTGACAATGCAACCATACAAACCTCCTTAAAGCAGTAACAGTGGACATAGCCCCAGAAGACATATCAACAGAGCCATACATACACTGCAAACAATGATTAGTGACCTGTGCGAAAGAAGAAACTAATAGACAGAGGCACAGTAAACTAAACCTTAAAAAGGGCACAGTATACTCAAATCAAGGGGTGGTGTAAGCCATACAGAATCGGGCTAGGCTTATAATTGCCCCAGGGCAGATAGCCTAGTATGAACCTATGAACCTATGAACCTATAATTAAAACAGATCTTTCCTCACAAGAAGAAAGATAAAAACATTTTTATAATTAGTTAGAACAAACTTTAACATATGAGCCTGACAAATCAAAGTTATAGAAGTATATAGATATTTCCCATGCGTATCAATAATTTTCACAACCGTATTAGAAAGAGTAGAATTGGAATTAACCAAGTGTTTAGCAGCAGAGGTATCAACTAACTGTAGCTTCTGGGTCAGATTTGGGAATAGTGTATAAAAACTTAAAAGACCAAGAAACTTTGCACATCCTATCTCTTTTTAAAATCAGCTGGCTGACTATCAGAAAAATTTCTGGAAATAACACACACATCCTTTAAAGCAGACAGAACCAGAAGAATGGGTGGGTTCTGTAAATTCCATCTGCAGCAATTCATAATATTTACAGAGGACTGAGAAACTTCAGTATTTTCCCACTGATACACTGGCATATTCTAGCAACAGTCTCAGAGAAAGAGACCCCCCCCCCATCATTGGGAAATTCAGAAACAGAACTTTCCTCTGAGTCTGAAACAGAAATCTGAGGAGAAAACCATGTGTTTATCCCTTCATCTACGTGTTCAGATTCAGAATCGTGAATCTCTTGTGGAAAAGCGGTATCCCTCTTTCATTTACCAGAAGCTACTTTACAAAAATGATCAACAGCCTGAATTAAACTCTGAGACAAACCCAGTAAACTACTCCTGTTTAAGGAAATATGAGGAGGAGTAGACACATGGTTAGTTTTCTGTTTCTTTTTGACAGGAACGATGGGGGCCAGTTGTGATACTAATGGCAGCAGCAGCTTTTCCATGGACGGGCACAACATTCTGACACAGCAGGGAAGCCGTCCCTGTTCCCTCTCTTAGGACTGACAAGAATAGCTCTCTTGCCACTGAAGGGAACTGAACAGCTGTAGAGGACATGGCTAACCCTCAGTCCATAGTGGCTGTAGACGCTATACTAGAGGTATCCGAGATAAAAGATGAATGGTCTGAGGTACAACAAATGGCCACAGCAGAGTTATGCACCTGCTGCTGAGACAAACTGCTAGCCTGCTGTGGCAGAAAGGCTGTTTGCTTAGCTTCTTCTCTTTGTGGCCGGAAGAAGGTCACACAGTGAGCCCAGTAGTTTATTCCATGGTTAAGCTTAAAATGGTGCCATTCTTCTGGGGAAGAGAAGTGGCATATGGCAGTACAAACTACAAGCCTTTAAAAGTCACTTTTTCACAAAAAAAAAAAAAAAAAACAGTGAAATGCACTTTAAAACACTATGCCAACCCACCTCCACAAAATAAAATAAGCACAATTTCTCCACAGAAAAAAATGGCTTTCAGTTACTTTACACAACTGTTAAACTGGCAGGGAAAAAAAGAGTGATTCCATCTAAAATTACAATACAGTCATGTGACAGCATGTTAAAATGCAAAATGTCTAGCTTTAAGATAAGTACCCTGAAGAGGAAAGTGATAAAACACAAACAGTATTTAGAAAATGAAAGGCTTTTCTCCAAAGGGAATGTATCTGCCCAGCTAAGGAACAGTATCAGGCCAACCATCAATCCTTGAAAGCCTTACAGGAGCATACTCTTTGGTGGCATTAAAGCTCTGAAGGACTTGGCACCCAAAAGCTCTGAAGGGCTTGGCACTCAAGCTCAGCTCAAGCTACCTGACAGTTTTTGGTACATGTTATCGTGAAGCTTTGCAAGTTGGCCAGCTGTTATATCATTCTCAGGATATAACCTGTATAGCTAAGGCTATTACAGGAGTGATCAATAATGATGAACATCTAGGGACTACATCTCAAAGTTTCCACCGCACAGATTATGCCAAATACATAGTGGAGATTTATTACCTTAACCATTTATCTGAGTGCATTTATTTGCTTCTACTCACAGATTTAACTGACAACTCTGAAATAGAGTTTATGAATTTTCTGCAAGAGAGTGATTTAATTTTTCAGTGACAAAACTGAGGCATTAAAAATGAATGTAGATCACAAATTCGTATGTAAAATGAATTCTGAGATGAAAATTATTTACCTGTTGATAAAGGTGAAAGTCAATAAGTTATAGAGCCTTATTATTATTCATCTATTTACATAGTTTATATTCATATTTGTGCTATATGAAAAATAAATGCCTAAGTTTCATTAGGATTAGGCACTAGCACATAAGCAAAACACTGGATATGGACATGATGATCTTACATCTATAAAACTGAGAAATAATAAGAAATGTGTAAGCATGTACTAAGTGCATAATGGAATATGAAAGCCCAGTGAGACAGAAAGAAAAACATGCAGAAAAGACAGATTCTATGGGAAGCATTATCGATATGAGCAATCAGAAACAGGGATTTTATCAACCTGACTTTTTGCTTATCAATTAGCAGTGATGAGGACTATGATCTGAAGACTAGTAACTAAGGAATAATGAGAACCACACTGCCCTTGCTAGACCGATTGGTTATATCAGGACACACCAGGATGAGAAGTACCAAGCACCACCACCAGAGTAATGTGGGCTGACCTTATAATGTCGGACCTCTGATTTTTCAAGAAATTAATGTTCTTCTAATCAAGTTGTTCTTAACAAAAATGAGATGAGAAAAATGCATAGCATCCACTGGGGGTGTTATGCCCCCTGCACCCCCTGAAAAATACTGCAAGGCACTTAAAATTGTGTATAGCAGGGAGTGCAGGGGGCAGCAGTCCCTTGCAGGATGTGTCTTTGGCTGACTTTCACTGACATTGTCAGTAATGCTGGGAATTAGAGTTTCAGTTTTTTATATTTTAACCTTCTTAAACTTTTTAATGTATAAACAAAATGCAGAATTAGAATAACAATTAAAAATGCTTCAAACACTTAACTGACAGCCCTATCGGGATGTCAATCAAGTCGGCACTGCTCGCACCTGCGCAAAGTACAATGGTGTATCCTAAAGTAAATAATCGCCCTTGTAAAGTTTGTCCTCATATTTTATTATTTTCTAGGCACTAATTTTAATCTTTATAGAAACAAGATGATAATGGAGAACACTGGACCACATGGAAATACAAATCCAGAAAACCAAGTGACGTAGTTAGGCAAAGCCCAGTGTTCTCCATTATCATGTGAAATCATTACTGTCACTAAATATAATAAAATAAAAAGTTTTTTGTTATTGCTGAGCATATCATTTGGCAGTCTATGACATTAATTCGAAAACTTTTTAGCACTGAGTACATAACACACCCTTCAAATGTGGACAGTGAGGAACATGGACTTTTTACGACTCAAAATGAGAACATTATCATAACAAGGTCATTTGAGAGGTATGAGTAACAATAATGGGTTTTCTACCAATTATTTTTAGCTTTGCCCCTATTTATTGAGCAAAGAAGTTCACAGCCGTGGCTGAGATGATATGTTGCAGTTCTTAGATGTTACGCAACTGCTGTAATGCTCTATGAACTATGCAAAACACTGGTGCTGTCCAGTGTTCTATATTATCACCAAAAGTAATATTTGCTTATTTTCATTTATCACTTTATATATGAGTGCAAAATGATGAATGAAATGAATATTTTGGAATAGACCTGGGTTTGGGACTATGTGTTTGCAAGTGGCCATTTTCATGACTTTGCTGTAAGTGGGCATTTCTAACTGTTGGTTTCAGTTTAAGGAATAAACAAGGCTGAAGAATGAATAAATACCTGCATACATACACACATAAATAATCAGAGTTATGCAGCTAATTCTTTTAATTTTTCATATACTTGTTAACTATCTCATTACTTTAGTCTGACTCATCTGGTATGTGTGAGTTATTCATGCCTTATGGGCTTTGCAAGGAAAATTTGAAGCTGAAACTGTTGAACGTGTTGCCGTCAGCATGGGGAAGACTGAACAATAAAGGGTTTTCTAGACTGACTGTGGCTGCTGCAGCTACTGCAGCTGCATTCAGTGTTGTTATGTTATCTCTTCAGCATAAATGAAGAAGTAAACAACTTTCTGTGAGATGGTGCTCAACAACATCCTGTTAGGTGCAGTCTGTAAGTAATAGTATTTAACTCACATTTTGCTCTTTAGAATATTATAAGAAAGTAGAGAACTGCTTACCAGCATTGAGTGAAAATGTTATGGCTCCTTCTGCATACCAGGGAGTGTAAACTCAATATGCAAGCACTAAAATAAGAACTGTTTTCTTTTGAAAAATGAATAGAACTGGTATGTAGTTAAGACAGTATGAACATCATTGCAGGAAAAGAATTTTGAAAACTTTGAATTCCAAATGTAATACTTTAATAAATATGGTATCTCTGAATGTGTGAAATCAGTCTATAAATTCATCGAGTTGTAGATATTCCAAGGCTATTGAGTCTTATGACCATTATATGCCTTATGAGCACCCTCCCTTAGGTCATACCTCCTTTCTCCAGGAGAGCCATATTGGTCCATCCCAGAGTAATTTTGTTCTGCTACTGTATATGATAAAAGCAAAGATTACAAAATGTGCATCTGTGGTGATCATGTATCTTGCATAAGAAAAGTCCAAAATGCCCGTTCTAAGCCATTTTAGAACAAGACCTGGTACTTTTCCGTTAAATCCCTACCACACGTTTTCGGTCCCAGTCACATCGGAGTGTCTCACCTTATTATTTTTGGCTGTGCTCAAAATTATTGCTCTAACAGGTTGGGAAGTTTTTTTTTTTTTTTTTTTGGGAGGGGGTGTTAATGGCTGCTGGTATCTGATCGTTATGGATCTTTTCAGTAATTCCTTTCTGGGCTTCTTTATCATACTTATGCAAGCAGTACTTGGATATGCTGTTGATAACATTAAGCCAAACGTGTTGTTTCTAAATGTGTATTAATGGTGAAAAATGTTGCACTCATTGAAAACTTTAACCTGAACTCCACTTGACTGCTTTTATTGCATAATAAGGTCTGTAGCACACGGTTGCCTTTTTGGAAACGACCCTGGCTCTGCTTAGTCAGTGCCTAATAATGCTGCTTTTATTAGCTTATGCGTGCATGATTACTGGAATCATTTAAGTGTCAACAGTCTGTGAAACCTGATCAAAAAGTGTTTGTCATGCGTAATGTCTTCATAATGAAAATGTTCCACCATCTAGAAATTTCAGCATCTGACAAGTATTTCAACTGTACCCTATTAGGAGGGACATTCCTCATTTAGTATTTTGTGAAATCTAGTCTAGTCGCCCCATATTATCACATGAAAAGAACTTCTTGCACGTATATAGTAGAGCATGTGTTAACCATGTCGCTTCCTAGCTGGTGTTTTTAAGTGCTCCACATTTTGCCCATTTGCTCCACATAATGAGAGTTGATGTTCCACTATTTGGAGACAGAATGTTGATAGATGTGTGTGTGTGTGTGTGTGTGTGTGTGTGTGTGTGTGTGTCTATCTGTTATGACTATGTGGAGGGGGGGGTGAGATATTGATTATACAGACTGTAACAAAACATTGTTTATTAACTGTAATATTGACAATATCCAAATAAAACATATATTTATTCTTTCAGTCCATGGGTCTGAAGGATCTGCACAGCTCACTGAGGAATAAAACGAGACACGCTGATCTGGGACCGAAAACGCGTGGTAGGGGTTTAACGGAAAATTACCCAAGACCCTTTTGTAATTAGAGATAATTGATTCTGTGTAAATTGTGAATCATATCTGTTATATTTGCTTGCAATAACAGGACAGAATAACAACAGAGCTGAGGGATAAGCTTAGCTGTTTGCCGTCTTTCGATAGCATAACTACATACAAATATAACTGCATAAAAATCTTGCAAACCTTGACCACCTTCAGAAGCTAAAAATGCTACAGACAGGATGTGTAGTACAGTGTACTGTCTAAAAAGAAAAATAAACAAACATAAATAAACAGAAACTGTTGAAAAACTTCAAACAAATGTGCTGACTTCCAATGCAAATTTAAATGCTCTGCTAAAGAATCGTATGTGCTGCTTGGATTCATTTAAATGCTACTAGAGTAAAATAATGTTTCAGGCTTAGAGATAGGATTCATTTAAACTGCTGCAATTAATTTGATGGGGAAAGGACTGTAGCTTATGTAATTTCCAATTATTTTAAATTTGATGGCCACTTTCTCAGACAGCTATACAGCTTGTGACATAGCAGCAGTCACTTTGATTTTGTAAACTCTTACAAAGAGAAGTAGAAAGAGAATTACATTCATAATTGGGGCACAAAATCACACAATTGTACATGCACATATGAATATGCAAAGAAAATAGCAGATAGATGCACACACACACACACACACACACACACACACACACACACACACACACACACACACACACACACACTTTATACGTGCATTACTTATACATACACACAGGCATATTTTCTTTTTATAGACTTTACTGCAAATAGGCATGTAGGAAGCAAATAGGCAACATTTTCATTTCTTTTAACATTAATCGAACTAACTCATGTTTTCTCAAATGATAAGGTCTGCCTCCCCGAGGAGTTCAGGAATGTTTCAAATGAGACTCAAGTATGTCCAAAATTGCTGCCTGCTTTAGCTTTTTGGCATTTTTATGTGGAATCAGGTTAAATGGAGAAGGATGACTACCAGTGAAATAATACATTTAACTGCAATTCAGTAGTAAAAGGATACAGCACTAACCAAATCCTAATTGTTTCAAATGTGTACCTGTGTATAACATGCCGATGTATGTCAGTTAGTTGAAGCAACAATACACTACAGATATTTTACCAGTCTCCCTGAGGTCTTTATTGTGACTCTTTCTAGAAAGAACTGCACCATATGACATTTAACTTCCTGCAGGTAGTTATTAGCATAATTAAAGATACATTAACCCGTATATTAGAATAGACCTAGTACATATGATTGAACAACCACTACATCAAAGTACACATCATTAAGAAGAAAGGATCGAATGTTTAGACATTGAACCTTCATCAAAGTACATTGGTTGGCCATCTAGTCAGTTAGTATTATTATCTATAGAACCTACATACATTTTATGCTGTTTTAGCATATTAAACATGTTTATAATGGATGACGTCTATGATATTGGCCAACCAATGTTCCTCAATGTGTTTGGATTCAATGGCTTGAATGTTCGATGTTTCAACCATTCAATCTTTTCATCTCAGTGATGTGTAATTCAGTGTAGTGATTGTTCGAGTGTGTCAACTAGATCCTGTTAGAACCACCTTCTTAATAGTTAAACTTTACCCACATGATAGCATAAATTACACTGATTATTTTAAATTAGATTCTGCGGTGGTGGTGCTGCGGTAGCGTTTTCACCTCACAGTTACACGTTGCCCGTTCGATCCTCAGTTAGAGCGTCTTCTGTGTGGCGACATGTGTGAATGGGCGTTCCTTCGTGGAAGGTTGTGCGTTAGGCCCGGCAAGCCAGCACATAAAACTTTACTGCCAATCATTAGCAGACTGTGGCGACCTCTAACTGGGAAAAGCCGAAAGACAGAAACAAACAAATATTTTAACTACAGTAACCAGGTAATAGTATTTTATAGTAAACAATTATTTTTTCACATAAAAATGCAATTATTCAACACTGGTTTTATGATCAGTTTTGGGACTGTCCATATATCTGTTTAATTTCTTTGGTGGTCACCATGTCCGAAGTATATAACAGGACAGTTCACTCTAGGTATTTCATCTTCCTTTTTGGAATGGTTACTGCCGCTGAATGACTTTTTTTTTAAATATGACTATAAGATCTCTTCTCTGCAACTTGTGAGGGGTCTGATTGGCCATCTTCCTTGAACTTCGGTGTACTTTTGTACTTTTCTTATACAGATGTCTGCAGTTCCTTGCATACACAACTTTCCATCTTTTTTTACAAACTGCATTATATATTGGTTTGGCTGTTTGACTAATTCACCTTCATTTTGTAGACTTTCTTCTTACTTTATCACCTGCTTTCTGATCTGACAGTCTCCTGCAATTTCTGTGATAATAGATTTCTATCTCACTTCTCCTGATTTTTTTCCAAGTTTTATTTACTTTGTATTGTTTTTGAGGCATCATTAATAAAGCTGAAGTAGATAATTTGCTTTTCAACTTTCTGGCCTTTAACAGTTGAGCTGGTGAGAGGCTGCATCCCTGCAGAAGAGTATTCCCCTTCTCTAAAAGTATGAGCGCAATCTTCTCAGCTATTGCTACATTCGGATGTATGAGATGTTTTCACCTTGTATAATGCTGTCCACTTCACTATCCATTAGATTTGCAGATAGTTTGGCTTGGACATCATGTGTCTGAAATGTTATTATTGGATAAATCTTTTGAATTATTTACCCTTGTATTGTTAAACGTTGTCAGATATGACATGAGTTATCCTCTGGTACAGAATATATTCATTGACATAGTACACATTTTATACAGTGTCTGTGGCCATCATGTTTAAACACAAGCATGATGTTTATAAATACATTTTACTATTGACAGTAGGGTGCACTGAATTTTAGGAATGGTGAACTGGTGTGCATAGTGCACAGTTGCGTACCCTGTCCACCATTGTTCAGTCTACAGTAGTTTACAGTTTCTGTGTCCCTATTTGTCAGTTAAGATATCATAGGTTCATAGGTAGGTACTAGGCTATCGGCCCTGGGGCCTATACAAGCCCAGCCAAAAAGGTACCCTGGCTTTTGCCACCCAAGAAAATTATTTTCCTGTGCCACTATCGAGCAGAGCCACAGAGGTGATCCCCGGGGTGAATTTCCTATTTCCCATCCAATCATCAAGATTTTTCTTGAAGAATGCTAATGAGGAGCTTTGTTTGATATAGACAGGTAGTTTATTTCAGAGTATGGGAAGTCTCTGGGACAGGAATCTATCCCTCCGGCATGTTCTGTTTATTGTGGTGACAAGGTTTAGGTCCTTAGAGCATGTAGCTTGGAGGGATTGGGATTTCTTTCAACACACTAGTCATAGGTGACTCTATAATCAGACACATTGATATCCCACTCACCAGGCTAAACAAGTAGAAGGTTACTGTCAGCTGCCTGTCGGGTGCCAGGATCTGCCACATAACCCATGCACTCAGGTCACGCCACAACAAGTACAAATATGACTCTGTCATTGTCCATGTTGGTGTGAACGACCTGAGACATACCTCCCTGGACTACATGAAAAGAGACATGGAAGAGCTCTCTGATCTTGTAGCCCAGGCAGGTATGACCCTAGCCCTGAGCAGCATTCTGCCATCACCCAGAATGATGCCGCAGTACATGGACAAAATGATTGACTTCAACAATTGGCTAAGCCTCTGGTGCCATTCTAAAGAGATCCAGTATCTCTCTGCCTGGGATGACATGGTCGGCAGACCAAGATGCTTTGCCAGAGATGGCCTGCACCTGTCACCCCTGGGATTCCAGATACTGGCTAAGGTTCTTGCCGCCCCTATAGTGCCTTTTCTAGGCAAGGTTCAAATGACAAATTCACCACCGTAACAGGCAAGCAAAAACTGAGGGTGATGCTACTCAATACTAGAAGTCTAAATCTGAAAATGCTTTTGCTCAAAGCACTCCTTAAAATGGAGAACATCGACATCTGTGCAGTGACCTACACATGGTTCAAGGCTCCGGAGAGCACCCCAGCACTACCAGGCTATAATTCATACCACACCTTTCGGCCCCTAAACCTGGACCAAAGCACTAAAGGAGGTGGTGTCTCCATATTCATAAAGGACATGCACACCTCCAGACTAGTAGCCCAACATAACATATCAAAAATACTTCAGGTACAACTAACACTGGATAAAACTGCAATCCAGGTTGTAGCCTGCTGTAGATCCCCCACCATGTCCCAAGGCTCCCACAACATATTCCTAAACACACTGGAAAATATTAGGGTACAACCCAATACCCTTATATTGGGAGACTGTAACTACCCCTCAATTAACTGGGAAAATTACGCATGTACCAACACACTTGCTCAACGTTTTCTGGAATTCATTAATTCTAATGCCCTAGACCAACTCATTCCTACCCCCACCAGGGGTAGAAACATCCTTGACCTAGTTATTACTAATATGGGTGACCATTGCTCTACACCAGTAATCAACTCCCCCTGGTCAGATCTGACCACATGCTAATCACCATGGATATCCACATCCCACCCCCACCCCCCCAAAGGAAACCACAGTAAAAAAACTTCTCCAAAGCCAATTTTGGGCTTCTAAAAACAGAGGTGGCTAACTTCACGACACCCATGCAAATGGAAAATAGGTGCATGACTGCTGAATCATACACCAATGCACTGTATGAGCACATACACAAGTTCATGGAACGGGCCATACCAAATAGAACCAAGATGCTTTCCTCCAAAAAAAGGAAGCCAATCTGGTGGTCCCCCACCATAGACAAATTCTACAAGAAAAGGAAAAAACTGTTGCGGAAAAGGGTGAATTCCCAAGACTGGAAAATCTCCCTTGTTATCCTCAGCAAAAAACTGAGATCCATCATCAAATCCTCTAAAGCTAGCTACGAAAACAAAATTGCTGCAAATTCTAAAGACAACCAAAATGCATTTTATAGTTATGTCAAGAAACTACATGGCAATACTCAGATCTGCTCTGAGTTACAGCACAATGGCTATACATATACAGAACCAACTGATATTGCCAACATATTGACCGATAGGTTCAGTGTGGATTTTACCCCCCTTTCACCCCCTAAAGGGCCTATCACAATACCTGAGGAATGCTAAGTCCCTATTATCACAGCTACACAGGTAAAAATGCACTGTCCAAAGCCAAAAATACAGCTTCCATGGGACCTGATAATATCCCTGGCTGTGTTCTACATGAGTTACAAAGTGAACTAGCACTACACCTGAGTACCCTGTTCAATCATAGCCTCATTTCAGGCTTTGTTCCTAAGGAATGGCACACTGCTACAGTCATCCCACTTCACAAAGGGGGAGCGACTACAGACCCTGGGAACTACTACCCCATTAGTCTGACAAGTCTGATATGTAAAGCTGTGGAGCGCATCATCATGGACCTTATAAATAAGGACATGGGGAATCTCCAAACTTTGGATCCCACACAGTTTGGGTTTGTGAAAGGTAGATCATGCCTCCTCAACCTAATAAACTTCTTCTTGTCTGTCATCAGAGCTGCGGATGAGGGCAAGGTAGTTCACACAGCCTACCTAGATCTTGCCAAGGCCTTCAACATCATCCCTCACTCAGGAATCAGAGATAGACTCACTAAACTAGGCATAAACCCCTATGTCATAAGATGGGTTGCCAAATGGCTCACTGAGAGAACCCACACTGTGAAAGTAGCGGACTCCAAATCTGACTACCGACCATTTACAACTGGTGTCCCACAGGGATTGGTCCTAGGTCCTCTCCTGTTTGGCATCTACTTCTCTGAGTTTCAAGCCAATACAAACGGTCTCTGGATGACCAAGTTTGCAGATGATTGCAAACTGGGAGCCATTATTGATTCTCCAGCTGGTGTAGAAAAAAGGCCTCACTGACACCAGTGACTGGTGCCAGAACCATGGCCTTAAGCGCAATGCCAAAAAGTGCATTGTCATTCCCTTTGGGAAAAATTTGGTTCCCATGAGCTACCACATAGGCGGTAGTTCACTAAACACTGAAGGTGTGATAAGAGACCTGGGGACACAGATTGACAGCAACCTCTCCTTTGACAACCATATTGCCACTGTAGTCAGAAAGTCCTTCTATGTGGCACATCTCATTACAAAAGGTTTCTCATCCAGGAAGAAGGAGGTCATAATCCCTCTACTCATCCCTCATTAGCTCTATTATAGAATACAACACCCCATTTGGTATGTACCTCACTAGACACCTACAACAACTGGAAAGGCCACAAAAATATCTCACTAAGAGGATCTTAGGCCTTAGACACATGCCCTATATGGACAGACTCAAAAAACTCCAGCTATACTCTGTCTCTTATTGCCTACTTAGAGGTGATCTCTGCTTGACCTACAGAGCTGCTAGATATGCTTCACCTAAAGAAATCCCAACCCCTCAGTGCCACATGCTCCAGGGACCTAAACCTCATTACCACAATAAACAGAACATGCTGGAGGGACAGGTTCCTAACCCAGAGACTTCCCATACTCTGGAACAAACTTCCTATTCACGTCAAGCAGAGCACTTCACTAGCCCTCTTTAAGAGAAATCTTGATGAGTGGATGGGCAATAGAAAGTTCACCCTGGGGATCACTTCAGTGGCCTTGCTTGACAGGAGCACTGGGAGCTAATTTTGGGCAGCATGATGCCAGGGAATCTTCTTGGGCTAGGCTTATATAGGCTCCAGGGCCATTAGCCTAGTACACACCTATGAACCTATTAACCTATGAACCTATATGTGGTGTGCCTGAGAAAATGGAAGAAGAAAATATGGTTAATTTTCTCATCATCTGGATTTCAAAAGCATTAAACCTTCAGTCGGGTTTATTCTGTAGTGTAGAAAAAGCCAATATATTTCTCGCAAACAATCCAGCTAGGGAAGGAGTACCTCCAGGTCTACAATTGTTATATTCACATCACATCTTGATGAAGAGCTTGTCATTAGTACTGACTGGACAATTCCTCCTCTGAAAACTGGTAATGCTGTTCACAGATTTGATAATGACTAATCACAAGTAATGGAAAAAGTAAAGCCTTTTTACTATTAGTAAAGTCACTTAAAATGTGACACATTTTATTTTCATCAAGATTTAAAATCTATCAGAAGGAAAAACACTTTTGACCATTTTAGAAGATGCTTTTTCAATTCTTAAATCTACAGAGATTAGCTGTCTTCAGGAAGAAAGGGACTGAAGACTTAAGCCTAAAGAGACAAGTGGAGAGACCTGGATGGAATACTTTTATCAAAAACAAAAAATGCTCATGAAAAGGGAACACTATTATAGTATTCTACCGTGCTTATCTGAATAAAGTACATTTTTTGTCTGTCCATTTACATAGATATGCTAACTTCACACAAGACTATAAAGAGAGTTCATTAACTATCTAATACATCGCATTAAGGGCAAAGGTAAAAAGGCCTTGTTAAAGTGATGTGGTATTTGGAGATTCATAGACAGAACCACAAAGAGTTTGGTACAAGAATGTGATATAAAAGAACTTGAGCAAGAGGGAGTATATAAATATTTGGGAATTGATCAACAATATAGTGGTCCATGAAAAGAAGACAAAAGTAGCATTGATCATTGAAATCACCACACCCAGTGACTACAGTGTGTTGTGTACAGAGAGACACAAAGTCATAAAATATCAGGATCTGCAGGCAGAAACAAGAGCAATGTGGAAGAAAGATACCTAGACAGTTCCAATAGTAGTAGGAGCAACAGGTCTTATAGAAAATAATTTACAATAATATTTAGATATGTTACCAATACATGTAACACCGCATGAATTGCAGAAGGAGTTATTACTGGGTACATTGCGGGTGCTGCAAAGAGCACTATTGACTGACATCAAAGATTGTAACAACACTAATTTCATGAACTTTAATCATACTTTGACTTAGGAATGGGGTCCATTCCCAGCATGGTATTAGAAACCCAAAATATTTGCAGATAATTATAAAGGAATTATCTCATTTTTGGCTAATTTGCTTGTTTATGAATCAAAGTTAACTACCATGGAGTGCAGCTCAACATTTCCTGCAGTATTTAGAAGTGTCGGCTGCATCATGTTAGAACAGGCAAACCCACATACAAGTGCACAGTAAAACACGCACACACACACACACACACACACACACACACACACACACACACACACACACACACAGACATGCTTGCACACATGCAGACACACTCATGCCATATACTCCATACCTTTCCCTATTGTCAGCACTTCCACAATGTCTCATTTCCCCCTGCATTGGTAATTCACAGATGATTACAGTCATTTCTTAGTGCCAGACATTTCAGTCTTAACCATTCCTCCATTGGGTCCATTTGTTGCACAAAACATTCCCACCCTCCTGCAAACAACTCAACTAGCATTCTCTGACGTTGAAAACTACCTTACCAAAGCCCAACTTATCCTCAATCCAAAGAAAACTCAGCTTATGATTATAACCAGTTCTAACAAAAACACTATCAGTCAATTCACTATCTACTCCACTAATGCTACTCCAATTGCTCTAGTGGCACAGGCTAAGTTATTGGGAATAACCATAGACTCCCACCTAAAATTTGATAGTCATCTCAACTTAACTATTAAAAAAGTACATGCCAAACTGGGGTCGCTCTACCATATCAAACCATTTCTTACCAACAACACAAGATCAGCCATTGCTCGCTCCCAACTTCTATCCACCCTACTTTATGCATTTCCCATTCTGACTAATCTCAACAAAACTGAACTAAGCAAAATGGAAGCCTGCTATAACAGAATTGCCCGCTTTGCTGCAAATTGCTCATATAGAACTCATCACTGTACTGCTTTGAGACAGCTCCACTGGCTTGAACTGCCCAACCTCCTAACCTACAATCAGCTCTGCCTCTGTCATTCTATCTATTACCTCCCCAATAAGTGTCCTGCCCTCAGAAACCTAGTACAACATCACTCAGCCAAAAGGCCTCTTAGATCATCAAGCAAACTACTACTAGAAGTCACCAACAGCTACAATAGCTTTGGAGATGCACTATATAGTAGTGCAGTGGCCAACAAATGGAACTCTGTCCCTACAAGCATTGAAAACACATCATGCAAAGCCTCCTTTAAAGACCTCATCAGGCAACATCTCAAGGAAAGTTGGCAGTGCCATGATTGCTCCCCAGGCTAGTGAAAGCAGATAACACATACATACAAAATCTAGAGCACTTGATAATAGTTTATAACCTTACTCACAAACACTGGCTAATATCCAATGTATGTACTGTACCTGTGTGCTATGTATGTATTCTACCTATGTTCCAAATTTCAGCTGTACACCACAAATCTATAAATTACCTTTATTTTTAAAATTAAAATTTTTTTGTTTGTTCTCTCCACTGTAACTGTTTATGTGCAGCATACCACTGTAAAAACATGTTTCCTGTAATTTATGTGTATACTGATCATGTCTAAATAACTAAATGTGTCTGTAATTTTTCTTTGTGGAGCTTTTCTCTCCGGGCCTCTGCTGAAAAAGGGCCTTTTCAGCTCAGTCAGACACCCCCGGTTAACAAATGTAAAATAAAAATAAATAAATTATTATGCTTTTCAGTATATCATATCCTTCAGCAAATGCTTGCTAGGGCAAAACCTCTATGTTTGCCTACAAGTTGAGAAGTATGCGTACTGTTTTCTGTACATCTTCCTCATACATCATGAACTGTTGCAAGCATTGCATCATGCTTGATTTCCTAAATATATGTAAGAAGAAGTCTTTTCCATTAACTTTTCAGCAAGCACAGAAGGCTAATGAAGAACTGTTCCATAGCAAAGGTGCAAGATTCAAACCTATTTTGAACTTGCTTATTTTTTTTTCACTTATTTACATTTTATCCCAGGTGTCTAGTGGTTCCCTGCTCCTTTTCTAAATATGTGCCTTTAAGGCATGTCATAGTGAGTATCCCTGATATCTAGTGTCCCCTCAACGCTTGTTGTATTTTTGTGGCACTCAGATACATGCTTAACAAGTTATTCCTCTTGTTGGCTAGTGGTTCCTCCACCCCTTGAGCCCCATACTTGGTAAGTCCCACTCACACACAAGTATAACGAGTTGTTTCTGGTGGCTAATGTTTCCCCTTGCCCATTGCTGCAGGCTCTGCTCATTATTTTAGTGAAAGTATGACAGCATTCCCAGCTCCCCCCTCTACATAGCCCAGCCTAATGTACCCCATGACTAACTCCCCTTCTGCTATCTCATAGGCATACACTCAGACTTACATATACTCCGACACATAGCCCCTCTCATACACTCATCAGCACATCTTCTAACCATAGGATTACAGGATCATAGGAAGTTATTAGGCTATTGGCCCTGAGGCCCTTACAAGCCTAGCCAAGAGCTTAGCCCATATTCTGACAAGTCAGCACCCAATGCCCCTGTCCATTAGGGACACAGGTGAAATCCCCAGAATGTATTTTCTGTTCCCCATCCAGTTATCCATGTTGTGCTTAAAAAGAGTTAATCAGGTGGTCTGCTTGACGTGGAGCCGTAGTCTAGTCCAGAGAAGGGGGAGTCTCTGGGACACAAATATGTCTCACCAACAAGTCCTATTGATGTCACAGACCAGGTTGAGGTCGCACTTGGAGGTTCCTCGAGTGGAACTTGGCTTGCAGATATGCAGCAGACCCATCAAGGCAGGGTCTGAGATTGCTTTGTATGCCAGACAGAGGTCACCTCTGAGGAGTCTGTAGGAGACTGAATAAGGTCTTTAGCCCTATCTGTGTATGGCATATGTTTGAGGCACTGGAATCTCCTGGTGAGGAACCTCTGTGGTCTCTCCAGCTGCTGCATGTACTTTGTGAGGTACATGCTGAAAGGGACATTGTACTCAATAATGGGTCTTATAAGAGTAGAATACAGGGATGTTATGACAACCTTGTCCTTGGATGAGATACCCTTCTTAATGAGGTGGGCCATGTAGAAACTTTCCCTACAATGGAGGCAATATGATGGTCAAAAGTCAGTTTGCTATCAATCTGGGTACCCAAATCCCTCGACTGATTGTGTGCTTAGGACCTTATTATTAATGTGATAATTTGTGGGGATGTCACTCTCCCCAAATGGGATGATGATGCTTTTTATGGCATTCAGTTTGAGGCAATGTTTCTGGCACCAGTCATTTGTTTGGGTGAGACCCTCTTGGAGGATGTCCACATCACTAGGGGAATTGATGACCATGCCCAGCTTTCAGTCTTCTGCAAACTTGGTCATCGATAAGCCCACTGGTTTTGGCCTCCAGCTCAGAAAACTATATCCCAAACAACAACGGCCTCAAGACTGATCTCTGGGGTACACCGCTCATTATGGGTTGAATATTTGAGGTGGCTTCCCCTATTTTGACTAGGTGGGTTCTATCAGTGAGCCAGTTTGCTACCCATCTGGTAACAAATGGATTAATGCCTAGTTGAGAGAGTTTATCTATTACACCCGAGTAGGAATAGTATCAAAGGCTTTGGCCAGGTCAGTGTAGGTGGTGGGCATCATCTTACCCTCCTCCAAGGCTTTGGTGACTGTCTCAAAGAAGTCAACCAAATTTAATAGGCATGACCTCCCCTTGACAAAACCAAACTGTGTGGGATCGAGTGTTTGGAGGTTGCCATTGTCCTTGTTAATGAGGCCCATGATAATCCACTCCATGGCCTTGTAGATCAGACTAGTTAGGCTGATGGGTCTATAAATTCCTGGATCGGTGGATGCTCCACCTTTGTGCAAAGGGATGACAGTGGCTGCCCTCCACTCAGGTGGGATGAATAGGTACCTAATTGTGCTGCAAGTTCCTGCCTGAGTTCATGTAGTATGCAGCCTGGGATGTTTTCAGGTCCCATGGAGGCTGCAGTTTTTGCCTTTGAGAGGCAGTGATGACTTGCTCCCTAGAAATAAGGGGAAGGGGACAGGTGCTAGGGATGTCCTGATTTACTGATGAGGGGACACAGGAGTGCAGTTTACACTGAACCTCTCGGCCAGCTGGTTGGCTATATCTACATTGTTTGTGCATGTGGTGCCCTTGACCACCAGTTCTGAGCAGATATGGGTGCTTCCCTTGAGACTGTGGACACAAGTGAAGAAAGCCTTGTGATTGTCTGTAGTACATGTGGCCATTTTGGACTTGAAGTTTGCTTTGGAGGATTTCACTAGTGATCTTATTTGCTTGTTCAGGCTAAGGGGAAATTGCTTCCAATTAGGCACCTGCTCTTTCTTGGTCCTGGACAACATTGTTTTTCTTTTATTATAGAGTTTATTTACTGCAGATGTCCACCAGACAGGTTTACTCTTCCTTGAGGAAGAGGATTTTGTCCTGTTGGGTATTCCTGATTCCATGCAGCAATATAAATGTTGGTATAGAGCTCTGGTCCATAATTGGACATATGTGCCAGTTCCTATGGAGGGGAGGGGGCTGTGAAGTTGTTGATACTTTCCCTCAGGAGGTTGTAATCAGCTTTGGAGAAGTGTTTTCATTTGACCCTAGCTGGGGGGGGGGGGGATCAGGGGAGATGGTGACGTCAAAAATGACCCCTTTGTGGTCGGATGTTACCAGGGAGGATGACACTGTAGGGATGCTGCAGTTGCTTAATACCAAGTCCAAGATATTTTCACCTCTTGTTGGGGTGTCAACCATCTGGTTCAAGGAATTTGCACTGATGAACTCAAGGAATCTCTGGGCATTTGTGTTTTGGCATGAGTAGTTCTTCCATTCTGTGGTTGGATAGTTAAAGTCACCCAGGATCAGGGTAAAGGGTTGAATCTTGATAGATTCAAAGACGTTCAGATAGGTGGAGTGGGCATCTTGAGTCAAAGTTGGGGGCCTGTAACTAGCTATGATTTGAATAGGAGTCCTGTCAATGGTTAACTGTACCTGGAGTGTCTTCTGTGCATCATAATGTTTGACCAGCCTGGAGCTGTGCATGTCTTTTATATATATAAATATTGCAACTCTACCTCCTTTTGCTTTGCTGCCCACGGTTTGGGGTCTGAATGTATGATAGAATGAGTAATCTGGTATGGTTGGGGTGCTCACCACAGCTTTGAACCAGGTTTCTGTGTCTGCACAAATGTCAGCATCTTTCAGGGTTAAGAATGCTTGCAATGAGTACAATGCCATGTTTAGACTCTTAGCATTTAGCAGCATGACCTTTAATTTGTGTTTTGATGACATTTTCATGTTGATAGTTTTGACATCATGGCATTGCCTAAAAAAGGCACTATGGGGGAGGCAAGATCCTTTGCCATGATCCTGAAGCCCAAGGGAGACAGATGCAGGCCATCTCTGGCAAAGCATCGTGGTTTGTCAATCATGTCTTCCCAGGTTGTCAGGTACTGGATCCCCATGGAATGACTCCAGAAATTAAGCCAGTTGTTAAAGTCAATCATTTTCTGTCTGCATTGAGGCATCATTCTGGGTGAAGGTAGAATGCTGCTTAAGGCTAGGAACATACCTGCCTGAGACACATATTCAGCAAGCTCGATAATGTCTCTCTTCATATAGTCCAGGGAGGTACATCTCAAGTCATTCATGCCGACATAGACTATTACAGAGTCATAACAGTATGTGTTGTTGAGAGACTTGAGTGCATGGGGGATATGGCGGAATCTGGTACCTGACAACTAACCGTGGCTTTCTCCTTATCATGTCTTGTGAGGGGCACATCTGTGTGTCTCACAATGGAGTCTTTTATGACTAATATGTTGGGTTTATGTTTAGGCCTTAGTGGCTGTGAGATACAGGTGTATGGACTATGTGCGGTGTGTGGTATAGTGGGCAGTGGAGCTTGCGCGTGTTTTTGCCTCTGAGATCTCTTTTGTTTGGATATGTTTTTTCTGAGGAACTCTGTATATGTGGTGTGTTGTGTAGGTGTGGATGGTGTTTGAGGTGTGGTGTTTGTGTTGACAACCTTCTCAGTACCAGATATACTAGCTTGTGAGAGAGAGAACATTGACTCTAGGTTTTTAATGTAAGTGCATCTCTCACAAATTGTGTTCCTAGGTGGTAGTAATAGAGGGTTGTCCATGCACATAATGCAGTTGCTACACTGTCTCAGGATGCCCATATCAACCAGACTGGCAGGAGGAAGTATAAGAAATTGTCCAGCCATATTTGTCAGAAACTGAGGGAGAGAGGCCAGAGAGAGCTAATAGGGTAAAGTGTGGAAGGTCTAAGAGTAGTACTACTAAGTAATCACACAAGTGCCACAAAGGGAAAATTTGTAGCTGGAATACCTCACAAAGGGTTAAAAACAGTGCAGTTGCAGCTCTGGATGCAGTAAATCTGTATCAGACTATGCTACTCAATTTAAAGGTTAAGAACACAGTAAAACTCACAAAAAAGCACAGATTAACCACTTACAGACAAAAACAGAACCCACAGTATGAAGAAATACAGTTAAACAGTAATGAAATGCAGTAAATAAGAATGAAATACAGTTAAATAGTAATGAAATGCAGTTAATCAGTAAATTGCTTTAAAACAGTGCACATGTGATAAATTCGCTCACAATCACAACAGTAAAAAAAGCTCAAATAAAGTATAAGGCTACTGACAAGCAGAGACAAATGTGGCAAACTAAATGCAATCAAACACCTAAGCACAAGCAAAATGTAGTGGGAAGAGGCACAATTTTTTTTTAGTAGAAATTGAGACAGAAGATAATTCAAGATTGAGAAGCTAAAGGGGTGGGCCTTCACAAATGATCACACTGTACACAGTAGAATGAGCTGATGTAATGGGACTAGGGGGAGTGTGAATATCAAATTTATAGTAGAGGCGGGCAACTCAAAAGCCATCAAGAGATCAGGATTTACTTCATTAAGGTAAAAAAACAGTTGCACAGTTTAAACAGATATGCAGCAAATATTGTTTTAGTTAATCAGAAGTGCAAAAAACAGTTGAAAATAAGCACTTATTTTTGTAGTCTTAAAGCAGTTTTTCTAAACAGCAAAGCAAGGGCAGAAGGCCTAACTCACTGCAGCTTTGAGCAAACAAGTACAAACTGGTTTAATCAGTGGCTATTAAAGGCAGATAAACAAAAGCCAGCCAAGTTATCCAATCAAAAAAAAATGTTGGCTTTCACAATGCAAAGTCCCAGAATGTAGATACTGAATGGCTGAAAATCTGAACTTGTATATGCTAAGTCCAAGATTACCATTTACAAAAAAACACCAACCATAGATGCCACAGGTTGCTTTATTAAAGTAGCTTATCACTTTCATCTATCAATACTTTAGTCTTTTTCAGAACTATTGGCAGATGAAAGTGATAGACTAATTTAATAAAGTAATGCTCGGCATCTGAGATCAGTGTTTTCTTTGATTTTGGAGGTGTGTTTTCACAGACCGGTGGTTTACAGCATTTACTTTTTAGTGAAGATTACCATTTCTCAGAATATTGCCCTTTCTCCATGAAATGGTAATGTTTGAATTAGTATATAGAAATTTTGGGGGTGTAGAGGGTTGCCCTCCATATCTGGGGGTGTGAGGTGGGGGATACATCCCTGCAAAAAAAAAAAATGTTTAAAAGATAAGACTGATATTGATATTCACTCTTCGCATGTATTTTCTGTCATTTTTTTTTCAGTCTTTCAGAAGTTGGTATAGCAAGTCTCAACATTTCAACAGGAGAACATTTTAGTACATTCTGTCATATAGAAATATAGGGTTTCATAGTAATTTTGAGTTTCCTTCTTTCAGCTATACAGTATTACAATTATCATACTACTGTCTTAAGTGATTTACATTTTCAGCATGCAAATAGGACCAATGATATTTATTTTCATGGTTTTGGCAGTTTTCTGTTAATATAAACCTATTGCATAGCCCAAGGTGGACATCTCTCACTTGTTAAAGCAATAAATGTCAGTTTGGAACATTATAAACCTTAAGTATGGAATTACTGTCTGATTTTGCAAACTGGAGTATGAGGGACTATTAGAGTTGAGCTTTCTGTTTTGCAGTTAAACAGCTGAGCTTAGGAAAAAGAGCTGTGACTTGACTTGTTTTACATGCTTTTTTGTTTAAGTTAAGTTGATTAAATGTCATAAAATATGATTAGATGTATTTTTTTCCTGTACAGACAGGTTCCTCACTGGAAGAGTAAACACAGGACAGAGTGAAGTGGCAGAACATTACGAAAGTAGACAAAGAGTGTTATAAGTGATAAAATATACCATTTTTCCCGGTGAAGCAAAATATGCACATTTATATTCTTATATAAATTACAAAGTAGTCTAAATTATAACAGCTAAATATTTAAGTAATGTTTTAAGATATAAATTGTGTTATGAATTTGCAACTAATATCTGTTTTTAAATGTTGACTCATATATAGGAGTTATCTTTACACACAAAAATCATCATTCACCCTTTTTATTCCTCTTTCACAATGTTAGCATCTATGTTGTGTCCTGATTTTATAATGACAGTACTATGTGTATGGTTGCCACTTGTCATGATTTTTTTTCTTGTCAGACAGGAAACAGCTTATTTGTATTTTAAATGTGTTACCTAGCTGGTCTTTTGTTTATTTTAGCTGGCAACCTAGGAGGTGTGAAATTTGATCATGAATCGACACTTACCCCAGGATTCAATAAACTCTGTACAGGAATAGTGCTATTCAGTTCATGTCCATTTAGCATTAGCAGTAACAGCAGCATGCTTGCATATTCATGAAGATATGCTGCTGTTAAGACTAAATGGACACAAATAGTGAATGAGTGCAGGGGGAGTGTTTAAGTAGTGCACGGATATTGAACATGCCTCCTTGCACTCAGAAAGTGCCGTATGGTGTCCTTGGAGACTGAAATAGCTAGGGGAGCAAAAAACAATGCAGGGGGTGTGTAACAAGTTCTGTCACACACCCTCTGCATTGTAAAAGTTCTGTATTGCCATAGCCATTAACTGTATTGGTCTCTGCAGAGTGCACAGATGCCTGCCTCACATATGTCTCACTTTCCCCAGAGCAATAAAGCAGTATAAAGCCATAAATAATGGGGGGACGAAGCCACAAAAATAGGGACACATTCTAAATATTGCACTGACAAACCCAAAAGCTGATAGAATAAACGGTTTGCAGTAGCACGGATTTCCTGCAAGGTATGAAGATTGAAACAGAAATATCTGCCATGTAAAAGTGCCATACGGCCATAGCCATTAACTGTACAACTGTCTGCAGAATGCCCAGATGCCTGTCTCACATACTTCTCACCCTCCTAGAGCAATAAAGCAGTACAAAGCCATAAATAATGGGAAGACAAAGCCACAAAAGTAAGGACACATATTAAATATTGCACTGACAAACCTGAAAGCTGACAGAATAAAAGGTTTGCAATAGCACGGACTTCCTGCAGGGTGTGAAGACTGAAAAAGAAATGTCTGCCATCTGAAAGTGCCATAAGGGCAAAGGCCTTAACTGTACCATTGTCTGAAGAATGCCAAGATGCCTGCCTCACATACCCGTCAACCTCCTAGCATAACAAAGTTTTACAAGGCCATAAATAATTTAAACATTTTTTTTCCATACTAAGGGATATTTAAGCATAGCTAAGCAGGTGTGCATGTTTTGGCTCTCTGCCCATTGTTGCTTAAACACCCTAGAGAAGATAAATAAAAAATACAATTAAAGTCCTAACACCAGGATAGCATAGTGGTTAGAATCCTGGCTTTGTATGCAGGCGTTCATGGTTTGAGTACCAAGACAGGCACTTTATATTTACATAGGAAAGTAGTGTTAAAATTATTATTTTTTTGTAAATGATGTAGTAAGTGATATTTGTCAACCAAGGTAGTGTAACTGGTCTAAAATGGAAGGGTAAGTGCTTATAACATGTGAAACCACCCATGTATACACAACTGTCCTGTACAGTATAGTCACACCCCTTGGTAATGTAATGAAAGCACATAGAGGGACGTCATGTAAAGTAAATCATATACACTTACTGAATGAAGTCATTATTCTAATATCTCTAAAAATTAAAAGTGAGGAATGATTAACAGTGCTCAGCTATGCTTAGCCAGTTTAATCAATGCTTACAAGTGAATGCTAAGCAACAGTCAGCTCAGCTAAGTGGATTTGCACACTGTTAAACAGTGCTTAACAATTTCCTCTTTAAGCATTGCTAAAATCAGCTTAGTGGGTTTGCGCACCACTAAGCTATGCTCGTTTTCAAAATTGACCAATGACAGCAAAGGGTGGGAATATGGCCTTATTTAAACTGCACAGGCAGGAATACAGCCAATCTGTGCAGGAAACATGGCTGGCGTAGGTGAGGGTTTGCACTTTAGTGCGCAACGCTGGGGCATCATGGAGTCCAGGGTCATGGCTGGACTCCTGATAAGTAACCATGATGAGAGACTGCTGCAGGGCCAGTACCAGGGCTTACAATATAAAGTGGAGGCCTGGGACCATCTTGCCCATGATCTCACCAGTGCTACTGGCATCCCCCCAACTAGTGAGGAGGTCTGGCAACCAGAATGATAACCTAAATCAGAGGAAGGGGGGTGCTCTTGGACCAGTGGATCAAGAGAGGCCAGGGACAACCTTACTCCAGCAGTTTGTAAGTATCACAGAAATAGGTGTACCAAATTCTATCCTGGTGATGTGATAGACAGGTATGCATAATGTTTGTTTTTCTCCCCTACAGCTGCAGCAGAGGGGGCTAGTAACATCGAAGCCCATACCGACAGACTGCTGAGGCTGCGCCAATAGGCTAGTGAGTAAAAATCTATTTTGCAGTATATTGTGCAAATAACTAAGAAGGAGTACATTGTGTAGTGCTAGTAGGTATACTGTTACTTTGTTAACGGAATAAATAAGTATGTCAGACTAAGACTGATCTGAAATAAACATCTATAACAGAAACTATTGTGTTTACTCTGGTATGTTGCTGTTGACTTAAAATAGAGCTGTAAAACAAGATATAAATGCCCTGTGTTAACCTTTGCTTTCCAGATTGTAGTAATTCAAAGGATTAATTCACAGTACACTAACTATCTGTCATGCATGCATCACAGGATTACAAGTTTAGACTGTCTAACCAAGAGACTAATAGGCAGAAACAAGGGAAAGAAGAAACAACAATTCCCCATTTGCTCAGTGTGATGAGAAATAGCTTAGTTGTTATTTTTCACATCCAGACACAGTTCAAATCCAGAGAGTGGTACTAAGCTGTGTGCATATCTACACACAAAAAATCAGGAATATATGTAAAAACACTCTGGTAGTGTTAACAAATATTTTCTCCACAGGTTTTACAGGTAAAGAAATGTTTGTAGTAGCTGTATGAAGGGTATACTAATAAACTGTGTTCAACTGTTCAACTGTCCTACCACATGTCTGCAAATGACAACAGGATAGGTACATACAACATGCATACTTCCCGATAAATGTCTCTCAAGTGCCACACTGTCATGGCAAGTGGTCACTGCTACCAATAACCATGGACACAGATAGGAAACCAGTTGAAGTATGCCAGTAGCAGACTCATATAACAGGACTGCAGGATACCCCTCCTGTGCCAGATATGTAACCCTGATATGTACGAGTCCCCTCTAGCCATGTATCCAGAGTTGTCACAGTTTGCCCCATACCATTCCAGGCTGACAGTTTAATAG
This sequence comes from Protopterus annectens, assembly GCF_019279795.1. Lineage (NCBI taxonomy): Eukaryota > Metazoa > Chordata > Ceratodontiformes > Protopteridae > Protopterus > Protopterus annectens. The sequence goes on along the minus strand of NC_056732.1, from coordinate 434,412,512 downwards.
GTATGTTGTGCTACTGAAGCTATGGGCCATAGGTAGATGTAAAGTGAGGGCAGACCCACAGAGTATTGAGCAGTACTGTCATGGAAAATAGAAGCATAAACAGTTGTTAATGGACTTTTTGTCTCACCCCCTGACCCCTCATCTGCATCAATAATTATTATTCATATGCTACGTATATGTTGTTCTCCAAAACTAATGTTGGGACTTGTGTTCTATTATTTATTTATTTATTTATTGACATTTATTAACTGGGTTGGTCTGTCTGGGCCAAAGGCCCCGTTTTCAGTGGAGACCCAAGGAGAAAAGCTCCAGTTACATTTAGACTACAGTTTACAGTACATAAAAAGACAAGTACACAAATTATTTATACAATATTGATTTGAAAAAGATTTGAAAAGAAAACCGAAAAATGTATGCATAAAGCAATTATACAAGTTGCCATTTTACAAAGACATATATCAACATGTCAGTATGTGATTTAAAAAATGTTCAGTTATATACATTGGTTAACTACATAAGCTACTATATGCATTTTAGGTGACAGAGGTGAGAAAACAAGTGGGGGACTTAGGGTTATGGCAGTGACAGGTTTTGGTGTTAAGTAGATGAAGTTTGAGTTCCTTTCTAAAGTGTGATGGGTGTATAATGGAACATATGTCTAAGGGGAGTTTGTTCCAGGATTGGGCTACAGAGCATTTATATAGAAGTTTGCCCACATTTTTCTTAGGTTGGTCGACAACTAGAAGTTGCTGGTTAGAGGTGTGGAGGGTCCGAGATGGGGAATAGGTAGAGACAAAAGAAGAGACAGCTGGACAGGAAGATGGTCTGTATAAAATAGTGTGTATTATTTGAAATTGTGATAGTTGCAGTAGTTGTGGGAATTCAAGCCATTGTAGAGAGTTTAGGGCTAGGCAATGATGTTAATTGTAAGGAGAGTTAGTAATGAATCTAGCAATTTTGTGATAAGTTGAAGTTTGTTCAAGGTAGTGGCCTGCATATTAGTTAGAATTGGGACAGCATAAAGAAATGAGGGGATTAGGAATGCCTGTGCATGGGAGAGTCTAGCATTAGAGGTTAGGATTTTTTTTTTTTGCGATAAAGCAAGCCTAGTTTCTGGTGTGTTCTTTTATACATTGGAGTAAGTGTAGGTTGAATTTGAGTTCATCATCTACAATGACACCTAGAAGTTATGTATGGGGTTCAAGTTTAATGACTGTGTTGTTGGAGGATGTGATAGTAAAAGTGGATATATGGTGGGAAAGAGATCGGGGGAGAAAAAGCACAAGTTTGGTCTTTTTGAGGTTAAGGATTAGTAGATGATCAGACATCCACTTTTCGGTGGCTAGAAAGGAGAGTTGGGTAAGGGTATGTAGTTCAGAGATATTGCTGGAGATGGAGATCAGTGTTCAGTCATCTGCGAGTTGGATGAGGGATGATTGTTTACAAGATGTATATAGTTAATTTGTGAAAATGTTGAACAGTAGGGGACCCAAGATGAAGCCTTGTGGAACTCCAGTTGGGACTGAAATATAGGAAGAGCAGGATGAGAGCCATCTAACTGATTGCTTCCTACTAGAGAGGTAGCTGGCGAACCAGGCAAGGGAGGTAGAAGATAGGTTGAGGTTTGCAAGTTTAGTTAGTAGGATGGAGTGAGAAACAGTGTCAAAAGCTTTGAGAAAGTCAAGGAAGAAAGGGGATATGAGTTGGTTGTTGTCTTGACCTTCAGCTATGGAATGAGTGAAAGATAGGAGGGCAATAGATGTGCTATGGTTAGGCTGGAAACTATGTTGTGTAGGAGTGAGGAGGTTGTGCTGGAGGAGATAGTTGAGAAGCTGTGAGTGAATGCATTCCTCGAGTATCTTAGAGAGGGGGGGGGTAGGATAGCAATGGGGCAATAGTTAGAAATGTCTATTGAGTTGCCTCCTTTATAGAGGGGGATAGTGAAGAAAGATTTCCAAATCGAAGGAGCTATAACTTCTTGGATAGATCTGTTGATAAGAATAGATATGGGATAGGCTAAAGATTCAACAGCAAATTTGAGGAAGGTAGGAGGGAGATTGTCAGTAGAGGGAGAGCAGGGTTTAAGTATGATGAGTGATTTAATGTATGAAGTGGACACAGGCTGAAAGGAGACAAGCTTTTGGTTGTGAGGATTGGGAGGGGTTGGTGGAGTTGTAGAATTAGTGTTGGAGGATGTGAGATTTTGGACTGTGTCAATAAAGTGTTTGTTGAGGAGAGTAGCTGTTTCCAGAGGAGATTTATTAGAGTATGGTGAGGGGTTAGAAGGGCAAGGGGAGAGGATTTTGTTAAGAGTGGCCAAATACTTGCGGCGGTTGAGCAGAGTTATAGTAGGATTTTTTGTCTTTACTGATTAGTTTCTTAACTAGATTCCGTAGTGACTTATATATATATGAATTATAGAATCAAATATATGAATTATTCTTTATATATTTGATTGGTTGCATGTTAACATACCTTGTTCAAATACCATTGTTGGTGGCTTATTGCCATCAATGTTACTGACATGCTGTTACAATGCATACTTTTGTTCCATGTATGCATGTGTTCTGTTTGCTATGCAACTGTTTCAAATCTGTTTTATGGGGTTAATTGGAACACCCATGAATGCAGTTATAACTAATCTTGAAATGTGTTGTTCATGAATAATCAACATATTTTGTAAAAACTCAACACCATAGCATGTTTGGGAAGGTAGATCCAGGTGGATCCACCTGTTCTGCCTCATCTGGCAATGGCACCAGGCCCCAGCACATTTGGGACCCAACCCAGGACTTCCTTGTCCCTTGGTCTTGAACCACCTTCGGGTGGAACCACCTCAGGGGATGGGGCCCATCCTCCCAGGAAATAGGAGTGGACAGGAGACTGTCAACTGCAGTCAGTTCCAGGGTTTGTGGAACAGTGCCATCCGAGCAGAGTTGGGTGGGCAGCTGTGCCAGATTGAGGGCTACCTGGCACACCTCAAGGGGCAGGCCACTCCTCCTGTCTAGCCCCCAGGACAGCCACCTTCTGGGCCATGAAGGAGCAGTGGTGACTGCCCATGGGTGGGGACCTCAGTCCCATTGTATCCATTTGGGGGCTCATGGGCTTCGGATTCCCAAACACCCTCCACATCCTAGGTGTTTACCCACCTCATGTATCATATTCCACCCTTGTCTGTCTTGTCTGTCTGAACATGCAACCTATCCCACCCAACCTACCTCCTCAAACATATCTGCAGCCCTTCCCCAATATCCCACTCTCACCTTAAAAAAAGGGCATCTGTCTCGCAAAAAAAAAAAAAAAAAAAAAATTGCCCCATACATAGCTCTATATTTCACCCCTATGTACAATGAAACTAATCAATAAACCCACAGTTTATTCTGCAAATGTCTGTCACCAACGCCTCTCCCTGCAGGCTGTAAATTCCAAATTCTGTGCATTATTCACAGCTGTTGCTGCAGAAGAAATGTAAAGCTATGGTCCTTCCCTACACCATCCTGCACATCCCTAGCTGCTTTTCCTAATGTTTTACCCCTTGCTTGCCCCATTTCACCACTTTTCTATCACCCTTTTTTTCTTTAATGATAATTAGCGCATGTGTAAGTGGGAATAAGCAGTGCTAAGCAAAGCTAACAGGGGTTAACCATATGTTAGCATCGCTGAGCACTGTGCAAAACCACACAAACCCACTTACAACTGCTTAAATGTGCCTTAATCACTCTGTCTCCATCAGCCCTTGTTCTGCCCAGCAACAAAATAACCAGGCTGCCTAGTCTCAAACCTGAGATGCTGTGCACTACCATCACAGCAATGTACCTCTGCACCATCTGAGCTGTGGGAACCTGTAATGCTTTTACAAACATATCATGCATTCTGGTCATTTAACATTAATGAAAAAAGTCATTACTTCCAAGTCTGGAACCCAGGATCATGGGCACTACAATTACAGCAACATACCTCTACACCATCTGAGCTTTAGGAATTTGTAATGTTTTTACAAACATATCATGCACAACAGTCATTTAAGATGAGGGGAAATTATATATCCGTAATACTCTTATATACATATATATATATGTATATACAGAAAGCAAATGCCAAGAACCCCTACAAATATAATCAAAACATTCCAACCCTTTGCGTAACTGTGTGTCCAAAAATTTACTAATAAAGCAGGTCTTTCCCCACTTTCAATCTGCTATTGGTCTAAACTTTGGGTTAATCAACCTCTTACTGCAACACATCTGCAAAAAGCCTGACAAACTGGGGGGATAAAGGGCAAAAATAGTAACATCTTTGAAATATGGCTGTCATACATGTAGAAGTCTGCTAGAGTGGCATGGTTTGCTTTAACATACAATTCCAGACAGATTCCAGGTCTGAAACACAAATGAATGTCATTATTTAACAATAGCTCCAACTCCAAGCCACAACTGGAACCAGTGAAAAAACCTTCACAGCAACTGGTAAAATCCAAACAGCTTTATTGTACCACACACCGGCTGAGCGCTTTCTTCCCTACTGAAGGGACTTCATCAGAACAGTTTCAGTTTTACAACCCAGCCATTTTATGTAAAGAAGCACCAAATTAACCAATTAATTATACTAAACATTTACATAAAAAACTACAGAGACATAAAAACAAGATGCATATAACAATTATGTGTAGACAACAGTTTAAAACATTACATGGCAATTACATATCTGATAAATTAACGTTCACTATAAAAACTATAAAAATATTCACTCAAATGTCTAAAACTAATTATGTTACCATAAAATATTTTTTAACTTCAAAAGACATGCCATATTCACATTTTCATTAATATCAGGTGTCTGGGTGGCATTCAGCCTTAACTGCCACCTTAACTCACATATATCTAAATGTACATTCAGTATTCTACCCTGAGGGTCCTTAACCAACTGTTGCAGTACAGAAAACTTAAAAATGTGGTCCTTATTCTCAGATATATGCCTACTCAAGGAGTTAGTCATTTTGTTGTTTCTTATATCCAATAAATGTTCCTTAAACCTGTCCTTAAATCATCTACAAGTTTTGCTCACATAAAAAGCAGGGCATGACTGGCATCTAGCCACATATACCACATTCTTACTGCAACAGTTAAAGAGTCCTGCAATGTGTATATACAGTCCATTTAGCCTCAGATACTCTGGGATTTCTCCTATATTCATAAAAATATTTCCCATTCCACATTTAAAATTCCCCCATTTTCTGCTAGAAATAACCACTCCTTCATTTCCTTTTGATTCTAACAAATTTTTGAATGATCTGTCCCTCCTAATGACAATCACAGGAGCAGATCCTACATTTTGCACAATACGTTGATCATATGACAACATTTCCCAATTACACCTGAGTATTTTGACAATTCCATCTGCATCCAAATTGAAAGTAGTAATAAAGCTAAGCTTCCTATCAGGCTCCTCCTTTCTGACCTGATAGGCTACCTGACCTCTACCAATAGGCCTGTCCAAAATGGGTTGGTAAATGCCATCCGCTCTCTTTTTAATCACCTCTTTGGCCACCACTGACACTAAACCACAAGGATATCCCCTCTTCAAAAACATTTCTGATATAAACTTCACTTCTTCCCTAAATGTGGCATCTTCACTCACCATTCTAATAGCCCTCACGGAGCTGCCCCTTAATGATGGAGTTTTTTGTACATAAGGATGGCAACTATCAAAATTCAAATATGAATTGGAAAAAGTAGGTGTACGTTAGATGCTAGAGGTACGTTTTGCAGTTTTCTTATCAATCTTTAAGCCCACATCAAGATATGTTATACCTTCCACACTATAATCATAGGTGAATTTTAAAAATTCCACATTGGCATTAATATAGTCAAAAAAGTTTGCAGTAACCCTATACTGCCTTTCCATACAAGAAATACGTCATCCAAAAAACAAGTGTAACACATAATATACTCTCTGAATCCACTCTTGAAGACATATTCTTGCTCCCAGAATGACATCATGTAATTTGCAAAAATGGGGGCACAAGCTGCCCCCATGGCTACATCTGTAGCCTGCTTAAAGTACTGTCCCTCAAAATCAATGTAATTGTTTTTCAGTACAATTTCCATCAAAGCAAACAGCATATTAATGGTGTCCTAGTCATATTTGCCTGTTTTTACTAACTGATGTTCCAGCCATTCAAGGCCAGTCTCATGTGGATGACAGTAAACAAATTGCATACATCAATGGTGACCAGTATTTTGTCTTTACACGTACAGATGCTGTTTAACCTTTCTAAAAAATGCCAAGAACCTCTACAAATATAATCAAAACATTCCAACCCTTTGTGTAACTGTGTGTCCAAAAATTTACTAATAAAGCAGGTCTTTCCCCACTTTCAATCTGCTATGGGTCTAAACTTTGGGTTAATCAACCCCTTATGAATTTTGGGGATACCAAATATATTAGACAACATAGTGTGGTCATTTCGTACATAATTATACTGTTTTTCATCTAGCTGCCCTTCCAGCACCATGTCCTCCAACCTCAAATCAACAGTTCTATACATAAGATTGATTTCATTAATTGAACTTTCCTCATATACCTCTTCCATTAATAAAGCATTCATAGCATTATAATAATCCCCAGAATCCATAATCACTAAGCCACGTCCCTTATCCGGCTTCATGACACAGATGCTGGGGTCTTTAACTATTTCAGTAAATAAATGCTGTTCTTCTTTAGTTAAATTATAGTCAAGTACATTCTTTTCTTTCATTAATTGTCTTATTTCATTTTCACAAAACTTTTCATATATACCTATAAAGTTATTTGTTGGTGGATTGAATGTACTTGGATTCCTTAAATTAATAACTTCTTCCTGGATTTGTGTATTAGTAAACCACATTTTGCAATTTAATTTTCGTACAAATAATTTGAGGTCAATAAGTACTTGTGCCACATTACCTCTCCTACTTGGAACAAAGGTTAAACCTTTGGATAACAAATTTGCATACTCAAAGGTTAAAGGTCTACTGGAATAATTATAAATCTTAAAATCACCACTATTATTTGTAATAATATCTGGTACTAAACATTTTTTATTTAGAAAAGCTATTATAAAATCATTGTCTTCATGTTCATTAATACAGTCCATAATAGCTTCATCCAAATGCTGTTCAGTTAAACTAGAAGCCATATCTAAACATTCAGGCATCATATTGTCATTTGGCATACTAAAATAAACAGTTAATTCACTACTATTATTTTCTGGGACCAAAGATTCATGTTGCCACCCACCAGAGGCAACACACATTATTTCTGCAGTAAAGTTTCACTGTTCACCATCAAAAAATTGCATATTACACAAATTACTATTAATATTGGCAAGTAATGCATTACATTCTCCATTTTGGTCATTTTCCACATCAAATAACACATTACAATATTTTATTCCATAAAACCCTTCCCCATCAGTTTCAAGAGTCTCAATAGTAATTTCGGATAGCACTACACTACCCTCCTGCTGGTTGACATCAAAGTTTTTGAAAGGACTTACTTCTGAGCAGTCAAAGTCCATGGGTTGCTTTAATTCCATTTGTAGACGTTCCAACCCCTTTGGTTCTTCGGTCTCGCTCCTTAATGACTGTTTTCCATCTGTCCATCTCCAAAAAAATTATTTTCTTGCTGTTCCCTTCCTCTCAGGTGTTCAGACTGCCGTAATTCACCTTCATTTGGTGAATACTGCCTCACTTCCTGATAATGATTTACTCTCGGCGATGACATCTCTTCCTGCTCTCTCCGTTCCATCTGTTTGGGTCTAGCATTACTGTTACCATGGTTTCCAGGGGAATATGGATACATCTGCCTTTTTACATACTCATTGAGATCTCTTTTTAGTTTATTGCATTTTCTGACATATGTTTCGAACAGAAAGTGCCCACTTTACTAAATATATTGCTATAGTTAGTACAAACCTGTCAAATAATAAATCCTTTTGAATGAATTCATTATTTTCATCCAAGGTTTTTGTTAAACTGTCCTGGGCTTGTGTTATGTTTTACCATAATTTCCATCAGTTCACTTCCAACCTTATCAACAAATTCATGCAGTTCTTAAGCATATCTGAATTGTTTTCAGACCCACTAGGATATTTCCACATTCTCAGTCCACGTGGAACCTATTGTAGCTCAATATTTCTTTCAAGATATGAATTCTCCATCTGCAATCTCTTGAAAGAAATCAGGTCTTTTTCAAGTAAACCATGCCGATCTACCATAGATACATGTTTTTGTTGTTCAACAATATTAGGGACTGAACCCTCACGAAAGTTAAACCCATTAGTTTTCCACTCTGCAATAACCACTGCTGCTCTTCTGGAATCATCCACTCTTAAACCAGCAGAATTGTCAATTTCTCTGGGCTGGATAGCCTGTGAGCCCCTAGTAGCTTGTGTTATTGACAAACCCAAGCTGCCAAAAATACCAGAGGCACCACTCTGCTTATCAATCAATGATTTTATCTGAGTAGTGTGCATTGCTAGCTGCTGATTAATTTGTTGCAGCAGCTCCATAATGTCCTTGTTAGCTGTGGATCCTTCCATGCTGTAAAGGATAAACCAAATAACAATACTCCAAACCACAACTGAAACCAGTGAAAAAAACCTTCACAGCAACTGGTAAAATCCAAAAAGCTTTATTGTACCACACACTGGTTGAGCACTTTCTTCCCTGCTGAAGGGACTTCATCAGAACAGTTTCAGTTTTACAACCCAGCCCTTTTATGTAAAGAAGCACCCAATTAACCAATTAATTATACTAAACATTTACATAAAAAACTACAGAGACATAAAAACAAGATGCGTATAATAATTATGTGTATACAACAGTTCAAAACATTACATGGCAATTACATATCAGGTAAATTAACATTCACTATAAAAACTTTAAAAATATTCACTCAAATGACTAAAACTAATTATGTTACCCTAAAATATATTTTAACTTCAAAAGACATGCCATATTCACATTTTCATTAATATCAGGTGTCTGGGTGGCATGCAGCCTTAACTGCCACCTTAACTCGCATATATCTAAATGAACATCCAATATTCTACCATGAGGGTCCTTAACCAACTGTTGCAGTACAGAAAACTTAAAAATGTGGTTATTATTCTCAGATATATGCCTACTCAAGGCGTTATTCATTTTGTTGTTTCTCATGGCGTTAGTCATACCTACTTTTTCCAATTCATATTTGAATTTTGATAGTTGGCATCCTTATGTACAAAAAAAGTCCATCATTAAGGGGCAGCTCGTGAGGGCTACTAGAATGGTGAGTGAAGATGCCACATTTAGGGAAGAAGTGAAGTTTATATCAGAAATATTTTTGAAGATGGGATATCCTAGTGGTTTAGTGGCAGTGGTGGCCAAAGGGGTGATTAAAAAGAGAGCGGATGGCATTTACCAACCCATTTTGGGCAGGCCTGATCGGAATAATGGTAGAGGTCAGGTAGCCTATCAGGTCAGAAAGGAGGAGCCTGATAGGAAGCTTAGTTTTATTACCACTTTCAATTTGGATGCAGATGGAATTGTCGAAATACTCAGGCGTAATTGGAAAATTTTGTCATATGATCAATGTATTGTGCAAAAGGTAGGATCTGCTCCTGTGATTGTCTTTAGGGACAGATAATTAAAAATTTGTTAGAATTAAAAGGAAATGAAGGAGTGTTTATTTCTAGCAGAAAATGGGACAATTTTAAATGTGGAATGGGGAATTGTTGTATGAATATAGGAGAGACCACAAAGAAATGGATAAATCGTGCAAAAGGAAGCCAGTAAACAAAAAAGCACCACCACGAACCAAGTAGGATAGCCTCGCTCCGTTTAATAGACAAGATAACACATGAACGCAAACCACATGTAAGCAACGTTTTCGTCATTAACTTCTTCAGATAGTCTAAAAATCCCACACATCCCCCTTATATATATGGCTTAATTACTCTGTAGTCCAATGGGAAAACAGATGTCATTAACTAAAATACAATTGACATCTCTCACTTTGAAAATGAATATAAAAAGCATGATTCCATAAATACACTGATGTTAAAACATAAATAACACAAGTAACACTTTAATAACACAAACCTTCAATTGTCTGTCATTTGCTTCGTGTTAAATACTATAATAAATTTCCTGAAACTATTTAAAACCATTTAAAAGTTTAAAAAGTGGTGTTTAACTTAATAGCAAGTATTATACTTTAGCTCGCTCATGTGGCTAAAACATGTTGGTGTAAAACAACAACCAAGTTGAACATTTGCTTCTAAATAAATACTGTAAATTAACAAATATAGGAGAGACCCCAGAGTATTTGAGGCTAACTCGACTGTATATACACATTGCAGGGCACTTTAACTGTTGCAGTAAGAATGTGGTATATGTGGCTAGATGCCAGTCATGCCCTGCTTTTTATGTGGGCAAAACCTGTAGACGATTTAAGGACAGATTTAAGGAACATTTATTGGATATAAGAAATAACAAAATGACTAACGCCTTGAGTAGGCATATATCTGGGAATAAGGACCACATTTTTAAGTTTTCTGTACTGCAGCAGTTGGTTAAGGACCCTCAGGGTAGAATACTGGATGTACATTTAGATATATATGAGTTAAGGTGGCAGTTAAGGCTAAATGCCACAAAGACACTTGGTATTAATGAAAATGTGAATATGGCATGTCTTTTGAAGTTAAAAATATTTTAGGGTAACATAATTAGTTTTAGACATTTGAGTGAATATTTTTAAAGTTTTTATAGTGAACGTTAATTTACCTGATATGTAATTGCCATGTAATGTTTTGAACTGTTGTATACACATAACTGTTATATGCATCTTGTTTTTATGTCTATGTAGTTTTTTTCTGAAATTGTTTAGTATAATTAATTGGTTAATTGGGCGCTTCTTTACATAAAAGGGCTGGTTTGTAAAACCGAAACTGTTCTGAAGTCCCCTCAGTAGGGAAGAAAGCGCTCAACCGGTGTGTGGTACAATAAAGCTTTTCGGATTTTACCAGTTGCTGTGAAGGTTTTTTTACTGGTTCCAGTCATACCTCCCAACCGTACCGAATAACTCGGCTTTTACCGAGTTTTGGGGTCCAAATAATGGGGTGCCATGATTCCTGAGTGGCACCCCCTTTCATTTCCGATTTTTTTCTAGGTTTTTAAAATTTCTGCGCTTTCGGAGCTGATGTCATCATGTGCGCGATGACGTCATTGCAGTCAGCCTGTCGGAATTGAGCTCAAATGCTTTCCCAACTGGCTGGCTGTTTGAAATACACTGAAGAAACATGAACAGCTTTCCCAGTAACTTTCAAGCTGCTTAGCTGCTTATTTCTTACTGAAGGAGTTGTTTTTAAGGATTGTGAACATGAACACCTTTCCTGGCAGAGCTGCTTAAGAGCTATTTCTTTTGTGAGCTGCTTATTTCTTACTGAAGGAATGGCTGGACTTAGGAAATTTCTGTGAAATAACTTGCACGGATGGAGTATGAATACTTCTAAGATACTGTTCTTGTCATCAGCAGGGGTGCGTGTGTGTGGATCTGTGCGCGTTAAGTAATCAATCTGTTTTTCACATCCTCACCTACTACTGCAAGCTTTGTTCTTGTCTTGTGTGCAAGTCAAACTCAATATCTGTACATTCTTTTGGGTAAAATATTGAAATTATCTACCTCTATCATTTTATCAATGAACAGCATAACTGAGAGGTCTATGCAGCTTATTCGTAAACCTGAAGCCTAAGTTTGCGGTTAGTTCTAAGACTTGCTAGTCTGCTATACCATCTTCAGTATACTGACATGGCTGAGAATCAACATCCTTCCATACTTTAGCAAATTTGCATATTTTCATCTATTAAAGTTTTATTTGATAGGGCATTCCCAAAGAATTATTAAACTGCTGTCGATCTCCCTACTGAAGTATTGTTCTATGAGGTTTTAGGTTCTAAGCTGTCAAGCAGTCCACAATGGGACTGCTAAGGTTTATGATGAAGCCTCGCTGAAACGGACGTGTAAGTTCCTAAAAGAGTTTTTAAAGTCTGAATGAGAAGGACAAAAAGAGTATTTTAAAGTTCTGCCCTTCTAGTGTAACTGCTCTTTCTTAAACATAAAGGAATACATTGTATAAGGGTGTTGAGTGTTGCTCTAGTGGCTGGTGCTGTTTTCTTAAACATAAAGGAATACAGTGTATAAGGGTGTTGAGTGTTGCTCTAGTGGCTGGTGCTGTTTTCTTAAACATAAAGGAATACAGTGTATAAGGGTGCTGAGTGTTGCTCTAGTGGCTGGTGCTGTTTTCTTAAACATAAAGGAATACAGTGTATAAGGGTGCTGAGTGTTGCTCTAGTGGCTGGTGCTGTTTTCTTAAACATAAAGGAATACAGTGTATAAGGGTGCTGAGTGTTGCTCTAGTGGCTGGTGCTGTTTTCTTAAACATAAAAGAATACAGTGTATAAGGGTGCTGAGTGTTGCTCTAGTGGCTGGTGCTGTTTTCTTAAACATAAAGGAATACAGTGTATAAGGGTGTTGAATGTTGCTCTAGTGACTGGTGCTGTGTGTCTGCTGATGAGATACACTATGGTGGTTTGAATTTAAAACCAGCACATGGAAAAAATTGCTCTGACTTGTCTCTGGCAGAAAATGAAAAACCCTACTCAACTAAAGATATTGCATATATTTATAGGGCAATTATTTCATCACACTTCAGGTAAAATTATAGCCACTCTCTTCTAAAATGTTGACATCCCTTGTCTTACCATTTAAGTAACAGTAGCTTTCCCCCATTATTGGCTTTGTTCAGTTTTTTTGTGCTAAGAGGTTGAGAGCTATGGTGGTGAGAAGTGAGAACTGAATTCAGTAAATGATAGTCATTTAATTTTCAGTCTGCATGTCTTTCAGGTAGCTGCTGATTTGGCACAGTGGTATGTTGTTCTGACTGTAGTGCACAGGGTTCTACGTTCAAGACTTACCAGTGAAATGCGTGGTGGTAACACAACATTTTATTGTAGCAACTTTCCAAAATTATACAAACAATGTTTAAAATGTGTCCCTATTTTTTTCTTTTGTCCCCTCCAAAAAAACAAAAAACAAACTGAAATTGAAAACAAATGCGAGAAGCTATGCAAGATGCCTATCGCTTACACTACAGTCATGATATATACACACACACCCACACACACACATATATATATATATATATATATATATATATATATATATATATATATATATATATCATCATCATCTTCGTTTGGCTGTTCCTATTAGGGGTCGCCACAGCAGATCATCTGTTTCCATTTCTTCCTGTCCTCTGCATCTTGCTCTGTCACACCAACCACCTGCATGTCCTCTCTCACCACATCCATAAACCTTATCTTAGGCCTTCCTCTTTTCCTGTTACCTGGTAGCTTCATCCTTAGCATCTTTTTCCCAATATACTCAGTATCCCTCCTCAGCACATGTCCAAACCAACATAATCGTGCCTCTCTGGCTTTGTCTCCAAACCTTCCAACCTGGGCTGACCCTCTAATATACTTATTCCTAATCCTGTCCACCCTCATCACACCCAGTGCAAATCTTAACATCTTTAATTCTGCCACATCCAGCTCAAACTCCTGCTTTTTTGTCAATGCCACTGTCTCCAACCCATATAAGATAGCTGGTCTCACTACCCTCTTGTAGACCTTCCCTTTCACTCTTACAGGTACTCGTCTGTCAGAAATCACTCCTGACACTCTTCTCCACCTACTCCATCCTGCCTGTACTCTCTTCTTCACCTCTTTTCCACTCACTGTTACTCTGAACTATTGACCCCAAGTATTTAAACTCATCCACCTTCGCCACCTCTACTCCTTGCATCCTCACCATTCCTCTATCCTCCCTCTCATTCACACACATATATTCTGACTTAGTCCTGCTGACCTTCATTCATCTTCTCTCTAGAGCATAGCTCCATCTCTGCAGGGTCTCCTCCACCTGTTCCTTACTCTCACTACAGATCACAATGTCATCTGCAAACATCATAGTCCACGGGGACTCCTGTCTGATCTCGTCTGTCAACCTGTCCATCACCATTGCAAATAAAAAATGGCTCAGAGCTGATCCTTGATGTAACCCCACCTCTACCTTAAACGCATCCGTCACTCCCACTGCAGACCTCACCGCTGTCACACTACCCTCGTACATATCCTGTACTACTCTTACATACTTCTCTGACACTCCTGACTTCCTCATACAATACCACAACTCCTCTCTAGGCACCTTGTCATATGCTTTCTCTAAGTCTACAAAAACACAATGCAACTCCTTCTGAGATTCTCTGTACTTCTCCATCAACACTCTCAGTGCAAAGATTGCATCTGTAGTGCTCTTTCCCGGCATGAAACCATACTGCTGATCACTAATCATCACGTCCCTCTTAACCTTGCTTCCACTACTCTTTCCCATAACTTCATGCTGCGACTGATCAATGTAATCCCTCTGTAGTTACTACAGCTCTGCACATCACCCTTATTCTTAAAAATCGTTACCAAAACACTTTTTCTCCATTCCTCTGGCATCCTCTCACTTTCCAAGATTTCATTAAACAATCTGGTTAAAGTCTCCACTGCCATTTCACCTAAACACCTCCATGCTTCCACAGGTATGTCTCCTCTCTTCCTGCCTTCGGCCATGCCTTCCACCTCTTCTTCTCCATCGGCCAACAGTAGCCCAATTTCTGCCAGTACCCTGTTGGCTAACAGTACTGGTGGCGGTCATTGTTAACCCGGGCCTCGACCGATCTGGTATGAAAATGTTTATTGGTGTCTGCATTAAATGATTTGGGGAAGTTTTATGCCGGATGCCCTTCCTGATACAACCCTCCCCATTTATCCAGGCATGGGACCGGCACAAAGAAATGCACTGGCTTGTGCATCCCCAGTGGCTGGGTTAGATACACATATATTTATACATATATATATATATATATATATATATATATATAATTTATTGCGTGTGTGGAAGTAGACTTTTATGATGGAAATGTTATGAATTGTGCAGTTTTGTCATTATTGGTTCATGCATTTTGTTTCATTGCCTAATACCTACTGGAAAAATGTTCAAACAATAAATGTTCACATGCACTCTAACTTAAGTCTAACATTATACAAGGAATATAATTTAATAAAGTCAGGAAGGTGTATCAAAGAATGCATGTATGTTTCTTGTTTTGTGTACAAGCCAGGGGCCTATGATTTGAAAGCAGCCCAAAGGTCATTTTTATCCACTACTGGCCAGATGCATTTTCTTTGCATGTGGTGTGGGTTTCAATGCTGTTTCAATGAATGTGAGTTTCAAGGGCAGAGAAGTTTTAATGCCAAGTCTATTTTTATTGTGAGACAGTGTTGCTTTGTTTAGTAGATAACTATTAGTGTTTTTGTGCATCGTGCTATAAAATGTAAAAATAAAATTGAAATAATTGTAGAAGTAAAGCAGTATGCACACATTAGTGTTTATGGTAAATGGGGCGAAATAGCCACGTAGTGGGACATTGGAATGGCGGCAGGGGGACTCTGGTGCCATATTTTGATTGTCTGTTCTTCAGTTTCCATTTGAAAGTTGGTATCCCACAATTCCATTGGAGTAAGCGGGGTTACTTAATTATGTATGCAAATTTTATGTTGATCAGTGTACAGATTTGTACCTATTTTTCATGGGCCTTGTCCAGATTTTTGATGTTTCTAGGTTGAGAAGTATAGTTCCACTAGTGGTTTGGAGTTGGAGGTGTTGTTATTTGGTTTATCCTTTACAGCATGGAAGGATCCACAGCTAACAAGGACATTATGGAGTTGCTGCAGCAAATTAATCAGCAGCTAGCAATGCACACTACTCAGATAAATTCATTGATTGATAAGCTAAGTGGTGCCTCTGGTATTTTTGGCAGCTTGGGCTTGCCTCTAACACAAGCTACTAGGGGCTCGCAGGCTACCCAGCCCAGAGAAATGGACAATTCTGGTGGTTTAAGAGTGGATGATTCCAGAACAGCAGTGGTTCTTGCAGAGTGGAAAACTAATGGATTTAACTTTTGTGAGGGTTCAGTCCCTAATATTGTTGGCCAACAAAAACATTTATTTATGGTAGATTGGCTTGGTTTACTTGAAAAAGACCTGATTTCTTTCAAGAGATTGCAGATGGAGAATTCATATCTTGAAAGAAATATTGAGCTACAACAGGTTCCACATGGACTGAGAATGTGGAAATATCCTAATGGGTCTGAAAATAGACATGCTTAAAGAACTGCATGAATTTTTTGATAAGGTTGGAACTGAACTGATGGAAATTATGGTAAAAAATAACACATGAACCCTAGACAGTTTAACAAAAATCTTGGATGAAAATAATGAATTAATTCAAAAGGATTTATTATTTGACAGGTTTTTAATTAGCTATGACAATATATTTAGTAAAGTGGACACTTTTTGTTCAGAAAATGCAATAAACTAAAAAGAGATCTCAATGAGTATGTAAAAGGGCGGGTGTATCCATATTCCCTTGGAAACCATGGTAACATTAATGCTAAACCCAATCAGATGGATCGGAGTGAGCAGGAAGTTATGTCATCGCCAAGAGTACATCATGATCAGGAAGTAAGGCAGCATTCACCAAATGAAGGTGAATTACGGTGGTCTGAACGCCTAAGAGGAAGGGAACAGCAACAAAATAATTTTTTTTGGAGATGGACAGAGGGAATACAATCACCAAGGGACAAGACCGAAGAACCAAAGAGGTCGGAACATCTACAAATGGAATTAAAGCAACCCGTGGACTCTGACTGCTCAGAAGTAAGTCCTTTCAAAAACTTTGATGTCAACCAGCAGGAGGGTAGTGTACTGCTATCCGAAATGACTGAGACTCTTGAAACTGATGGGGAAGGGTTTTATGGAATAAAAGATTGTAATGTGTTATTTGATGTGGAAAATTACCAAAATGGACAATGTAATGCATTACATGGGCAGTATTAATAGTAATGAGTGTAATATGCAATTTTTTGATGATGAATAGCAACATTCTACTGTAGAAATAATGTGTGTTGCCTCTGGTGGGTGGCAACATGAATCTTTGGTCCCAGAAAATAATAGTAGTGAATTAACTGTTTATTTTAGTATGCCAAATGACAATATGATGCCTGAATGTTTAGATATGGCTTCCAGTTTAACTGAACAGCATTTGGATGAAGCTATTATGGATTGTATTAATGAACAGGAAGACATTGATTTTATAATAGCTTTGCTAAATAAAAAATGTTTAGTACCAGATATTATTACAAATAATAGTGGTGATTTTAAGATTTATAATTATTCCAGTAGACCTTTAACCTTTGAGTATACGAATTTGTTATCCAAAGGTTTAACCTTTGTTCTGAGTAGGAGAGGTAATGTGGCACAAGTACTTATTAACCTCAAATTATTTGTACCAAAATTACATTGCAAAATGTGGTTTACTAATACGCAAAATCCAGGAAGAAGCTAGTAATTTAAGGAAGCCAAGTACATTCAATCCACTAACAAATAACTTTATAGGTATATATGAAAAGGTTTGTGAAAGTGAAATAAGACAGCTAATGAAAGAAAAGAATGTACTTGACTATAATTTAACTAAAGAAGAACAGCATTTATTGATTGAAATAGTTAACGACCCCAGCATCCGTGTCATTAAGCCGGATAAGGGACATGGCTTGGTGATTATGGATGCTGGGGATTATTATAATGCTATGAATGCTTTATTATTGGAAAAAGTATATGAGGAAAGTTCAATTAATGAAATCAATCTTATGTATAGAACTGTTGGTTTGAGGTTGGAGGACATGGTGCTGGAAGGGCAGCTAGATGAAAAAGAGTATAATTATGTACAAAATGACCACCCCATGGTGTCTAATATATTTGGTATCCCCAAAATTCATAAGGGGTTGATTAACTCAAAGTTTAGACCCATAGTAAATGGAAAGCGGGAAAAGACCTGCTTTATTAGTAAATGTTTGGACACACAGTTACGCAAAGGGTTGGAATGCTTTGATTATATTTGTAGGGATTCTCTGCATTTTTTAGAAAAGTTAAGCAGCATCTGTACATGTAAAGACAAAATACTGGTTACCATTGATTTATGTAATTTGTTTACTGTTATTCCACATGAGACTGGCTTCGAATGGCTGGAACATCAGTTAGTAAAAAGAGGCAAATATGACCAGGACACCATTAATATGTTGCTTGCTTTGATGGAAATTGTACTGAAAAACAATTACATTCATTTTGAGGGACAGTACTTTAAGCAGGCTACAGGTGTAGCCATGGGGGCAGCTTGTGCCCCCATTTGTGCAAATTACGTGATGTCATTCTGGGAGCAAGAATATGTCTTCAAGAGTGGATTCAGAGAGTATATTATGTGTTACACTTGTTTTTTTGGATGACATATTTCTTGTATGGAAAGGCAGTATAGGGTTACTGCAAATGTTTTTTGACTATATTAATGCCAATGTGGAATTTTTGAAGTTTACCTATGATTAGTGTGGAAGGTATAACATATCTTGATGTGGGCTTAAAGATTGATAAGGAAACTACAAAACGTACCTCTGGCATCTATCGTAAACCTACTTTTTCCAATTCATATTTGAATTTTGATAGTTGGCATCCTTACATAAAAAAAAAGTCCATCATTAAGGGGCAGCTCGTGAGGGCTGCTAGAATGGTGAGTGAAGATGCCACATTTAGGGAAGAAGTGAAGTTTATATCAGAAATGTTTTTGAAGAGGGGATATCCTAGTGGTTTAGTGGCAGTGGTGGCTAAAGAGGTGATTAAAAAGAGAGCAGATGGCATTTACCAATCCATTTTGGGCAGGCCTAATTGGAATAATGGTAGAGGGCAGGTAGCCTATCAGGTCAGAAAGGAGGAGCCTGATAGGAAGCTTAGTTTTATTACCACTTTCAATTTGGATGCAGATGGAATTGTCGAAATACTCAGGCGTAATTGGGAAATTTTGTCATATAATCAATGTATTGTGCAAAAGGTAGGATCTGCTCCTGTGATTGTCTTTAGGAGGGACAGATCATTCAAAAATTTGTTAGAATCAAAAGGAAATGAAAGAGTGGTTATTTCTAGCAGAAAATGGGGGAATTTTAAATGTGGAATGGGGAGTTGTTGTATGAATATAGGAGAGACCCCAGAGTATTTGAGGCTAAATGGACTGTATATACACATTGCAGGGCACTTTAACTTATTTGCAGTAGTGATGGACAGGTTGACAGATGAGATCAGAGAGGAGGCCCCGTGGACTATGATGTTTGCAGGTGACATTGTGATTTGTAGTGAGAGTAGGGACCAGGTTGAGGAGACCCTGGAGAGGTGGAGATATGCTTTAGAGAGGAGAGGAATGAAGGTTAGCAGGGCTAAAACAGAATATATGTGTGTAAATGTGAGGGAGGGAAGAGGAATGGTGAGGATGCAGGGAGTAGAGTTGGTAAAGGTGGATGAGTTTAAGTACTTGGGATCAACAGTTCAGAGTAATGGTGATTGTAGAAGAGAGGTGAAGAAGAGAGTACAGGTAGGGTGGAATGGGTGGAGAAAAGTGTCAGGAGTGATTTGTGACAGACGGGTACCAGTAAGATTGAAAGGGAAGATCTACAAGAGGGTAGTGAGACCAGCTATGTTATATGGGTTGGAGACGGTGTCATTGATGAAAAGGCAGGAGTCAGAGCTGGATGTGGCAGAGTTAAAGATGTTAAGGTTTGCACTGGGTGTGACTAGGATGGACAGGATTAGGCATCAGAGGGTCAGCTCAGGTTGGACAGTTTGGAGACAAAGCAAGAGAGGTGAGATTGCGTTGGTTTGGACATATGCTGATGAGGGATGCTGGGTATATTGGGAAAAGGATGCTAAGGATGGAGCTGCCAGGTAAGAGGAAAAGAGGAAGGCCTAAGATAAGGTTTATGGATGTGGTGAGAGAGGACATGCAGTCAGTTGGTGTGAAAGAGCATGATGCAGAGGACAGGAAGAAATGGAAACAGAAGATCCGCTGTGGCAACCCCTAACAGGAACAGCCGAAAGAAGATGATGAGGGCACTTTAACTGTTGCAGTAAGAATATGGTATATGTGGGTATATGTGGCCCTGCTTTTTATGTGGGCAAAACCTGCAGACAATTTAAGGACAGGTTTAAGGAACATTTATTGGATATAAGAAACAACAAAATGACTAACCCCTTGAGTAGGCATATATCTGAGAATAAGGACCACCTTTTTAAGTTTTCTGTACTGCAACAGTTGGTTAAGGATCCTCAGGGTAGAATACTGGATGTACATTTAGATATATGTGAGTTAAGGTGGCAGTTAAGGCTGAATGCCACTCAGACACCTGGCATTAATGAAAATGTGAATATGGCATGTCTTTTGAAGTTAAAAAATATTTTAGGGTAACAATTAGTTTTAGGCATTTGAGTGAATATTTTTAAAGTTTTTATAGTGAACGTTAATTTATCTGATATGTAATTGCCATGTAATGTTTTGAACTGTTGTATACACATAATTGTTATATGCATCTTGTTTTTATGTCTCTAGTTTTTTATGTAAGTGTTTAGTATAATTAATTGGTTAATTGGGTGCTTCTTTACATAAAAGGGCTGGGTTGTAAAACTGAAACTGTTCTGATGAAGTCCCTTCAGTAGGGAAGAAAGTGCTCAACTGGTGTGTGGTACAATAAAGCTTTTTGGATTTTACCAGTTGCTGTGAAGGTTTTTTCACTGGTTCCCAAATGTCATTATTTACTGATGTCAATGGTCACATCATCCCTGTGATTTCCCAGAAACCCACAACTGTTATTGGCAACAGACCAAACATATGAGCCATGCATCTTGACATTGGAGAGGTATGACTGCAGTCATGTAACAGAATGGAAAACCCTGCGACAGCTGGCAACCATGTCATGCAGCACCTTCTGAACCACAGTATGACCAACATGACAGTACTCCAAATAAGCTCTGGGCAATTACCCATATATATCCAAATATATAATGTACTACCTGGCTAGAACTGTAGGGAAAAGCAGATAGTGATTCAAAAATGTCCACACACAACCAATTGCATCACAGTCACAGCAACATACCAGTACCCCAAATGAACTGTAGAGTAGAACGACTGTTTGATCAGACATATCCTGATTGCGAGTCACACACTACATATACTGGCCAAACTCACAGTGTACTGGGAATCCTGAAGTGTTACAGGACATTTCTCAGTCAGCCCCTACAAACATACACACCAGATAGACCACCAGCAGCTGTAGCAGCATGCACAGACAGAAAAAGGATCCGTGACACTCACCTCTGCTCTCCCTACTCAGCCCAGCAAACATCTACAGACAACACTGCTACACAATATTGGCAGTCTATTCACAATGGCCAGACATATATAACTCTCATATGTACAGATTTCCACAGAATGTCCAGGGTGTGAGACCATATTCATGGCCACAACCCCATACCACGTCCAGGAGTCTGCTAAGTCAATGGTATGATACCTGGAGTGCAGTCACTAAATAATGATATCACATACCTCTGACCTTCTTACTGGAAGACATCTGGACAAAGCATGACATACTTGGGGGACAGGGGGCCGGAAAGAGGGACATATCTCACATAATGGTGTTACAAATTGAAACAGTTGCTGGTGTCACAGGCTTTGTTGTAGCATTACATTCCTGAAGGATATAATGTCTGAAACAACAAGGGATGTCAACAGTTACTGACTACAATCCTAACATTATCCTACTGATTCCACAAAAACAGATGTTACTGAGGAACAGACCTAACATAACAGTCAAACCTCTGGACAGTCTGTGGACATCAGGACAGCTGAGAGGTATGTCAGAGACATAGCTCTGTCAGACATCAAGTCATGCAGAAAATGCATGTCCAGATGAACCCTGTTAATCTAGCAACCCTCTATGTGTATAACAGCACTACTGACTTGCAAACTGTACCCAATTCTGGAACTTTATCTCCTGTGTTGTTGGGCTGTCCTGAGAGGTATTTTCACCTACTGTCTGTAAAGCTGTAGCCCTCACACCTCTATAATGTCCTTCACACAGGCAAGGAAAAGGGGCAAGTCCCACATGAAGGCCATAATTGTAGCACTGCATTGCTATGGCACTGGCAAATGGAAAGACAACACAGCTGCTCTGGATGCAAGCAGCAAGTGGGAGACACCGATTGGTGCAGAGGCCATCACCTGCTCATGAGCAGTACCTACAAATGTCAAGCTGCTGCCTATGTGACACAGGTCTCAACCCATCTACAGAAACACAGACTGTGACTACACAAACCTAACCATTTGTAGTGTTGTGAGGAAACTCTTGAGCACCATAACAGGTTTGTCAATCATGTAAGCTTGTAATGGAATGCAGAAGGGGGAATGCATTGATGTCAAATGGGACATTAAACACTAGGCCGCAACAAGACCTGCTGGACTCACATGCTGCTGTCGGGCACCTATGGCCATTCCTACTTGTCCTCTTTGAATTGACATGGAGCACATCTCTTGCCCCTGAGTCACCTCAGAAAAGGTCAGCTCGTGTATGACTACTACTGGAGCATATGTTGTCCAATACTGAGTGTGTTTCTGCTAGGCCAGCTACCTGGGATGTTGTAATTATTCATATGTCACCTGTGAATGCTACTCTGATACATATGCTTGTCTTACAAATGTACAACACGTATATAGGGTATATGCATACTACACAACTGGTGCAGATGTGTGTGTTGAACTCTATGTGATATACTGAGACAATACCTGTCAATTGTCCAGAGTTTTGCAAACTGACCACATGTCTTCCTCATATTTGTAGTCATTGCCTCAGACACTTGTGTATTGTCTGGCACATCACTGGCAACTCATTAAAGACTGAAGTCATAACATATTAGCATACATTTGATTGTCAGATGTCATATTCTGTAAAGTAGACCTGAGAATGCGACACTGTCTTTGTTGACAACTAAGTGTCTTTCAGCTAGATTCATAAAGTGACACTATTTACTGGCTTTTGCCCACCACTGATGTCTGCCTTTGTGCAGATGTCTTGCTCTAACAGGAGCTAGGTGTCTTACCATGAAATCCATGTCAATGCAAGTGTACCTTGTCATGTAGGCCATCGACATTTGTGCAGTCACTGACACCTGCTTTGTAGTTGTGGAGAACACACCAACCTTGCCAGGTCACGCATCCCATCATATGTTTAGACCCCAAATAGAGGCCTGCAAAGCCACAGGAGGTGGAGTGTTGAACATTAGCATACACATACGCACCTCCAGGCTTGCCAAACAGTGTGATGCATTGGTGACATCCCGAGTGCAGTTAACAGTTGACAAAACACCTACTGAAATCATAGCCATCTACAAGCCTCCAACCATGACTATGGACACCCATCACACCTATTGGGACATGCAGGAATCTGTCAGGATTCAATCATCTATCTTGCTCCAGGGTGACATCAAATACTCAACCACAATGTACATGACCTATGCCACCTGAACATGAATGCAAATAGATTCCTCGGCTTTGTCAATGGCAATACAGTGGATCAGCTGGTCAGCATTCTTACGGCAGGTGGAAATATCCTGTATCTGGTCCTAACCAACATGAGTAGCTACTGTAGCACTCCTGCAGTGCCATCCTCCTTGTTAATATCTGACCACATAGCCATCACTGTTCAGGTCACCATCTCCCCTGCCCCCCCCCCCCTTTACCGTGTCAAACAGAATGAACTATACACAGATGACTGTAAATCCCCTCAGAGCAGGTAGAAGTAGCTGTACAGCCAATGTCCCATTTGTTGGAACTAGCATCAGTGTCCAAGCCCACACCACAATACTGTGTGGATACCTACATAGTTGTATGGACTCAGCAGTATCTGACAGGACAACATCATCTCTCTCAAGGAAGGGCAAATGCCTGTGGTGGACAGCAGCAATACACAATACCATACTAGGTGGAAAAGATTGCTGGGTGGGCCAAGAAGGAACAGGTTACTCAATGGAAGCAATGTCCCATTGGTTTGCACAGGCAAATAAGGGCACAGGTAATGTACCTTAAAGCTGTCTTTGATTGGAAATTGGACACATCCACCAAAGCAAATCACTAGGCCTTTCACACGTGTCTGCATTTCCAGAGGCAACACACAAATCTGCTCGGTAGTGGTGGTCAATAACACCATATACACATATGGCATAGATATAGGCAACTGGCTACAGACAGATGAAGTGTAAACATCGCCCTCTGCCCCCCCCCCCATTGGTACACATGTGAATGTACAGCACTTGCCCCCTCCCCTCATCATCAGGAAGCAGGTCTGTAATGCCCTCTCAAAGGCAACACACAGAAGTCTCCATAGGCCTGATACCATCCCTGGTTGAATCCTACATGAACACAAGCATGGGCTCTCAGATCCATTCCACACTGTAGTCAACCACAGCCTGAGCACCAGTGTCATCCCATCTGCATAGGTGACAGCCACTACCATCCCTGTAAACAATATTATGCACATCAGCCTAACTAGCCTGCTCTACAAGGGCATGGAAGGCAATATCAAGGACATTATGAACAGGGACATCGACAACATTGAAATGTCTGGGCTCACACACCATGATATTGTCAAAGGGAGATCAGGCCTGTTAAACCTGGTCAACCTCTATGAAGTGGTCAACAAACACAGTAAAGATGGGAAGATGGTGAACAATGCCTACCTTCACCTAGCCCAATCATCTCACACTAATCCCCAGGTGGACAGGATACATATGCCTACAGAGCTAGGCACCAACTTGTAGGTTACCAGATGGGTAGCTAACTAGTCCAATGATAGTACCCACTCAGTCAATGTAGTGGAACCCACCTCTAGTAGTAGATTCATCCACAATGGTGTACCCCAAGGATCGGTCTGAGGGCCTCTACTGTTTGAGATATACATATCTGAGGTACAGGACAAAATTGGTGGTTTGTTGCTGACCAGGTGTATAGATCCTTGCAAGCTGGTCACTGTCTTACATTCCCCTATTGATGTGAGCATCCCCCAAGAGGCACTCACCCATTTACTGACTGGTGCAAGAAGCATTACCGCAAACTGGATGCCAGGAGAGGCATCATTCTTCCTGCTGTGGCAGATGTCATCCACACTAACTATGATAGTAATAATGTACTGGGCATGCAATCAGGCGTGAGGTGACTTGTGCACTGAGGTTGGTAGCAATCTGACAGTTTCCCACTGTTTGGGCACCATTGTATGGAAGGCCATCTACATTCCCCACCTCACAAATATGGGTATGTCACCGGTACACCATAGTACTGTTGTGAAAAATAGAAGCCTATGCAGTTGTTAATGGACCCCCCCCCTTCATCTGCATCACTAATTATTATTCATATACTACGGGTATGTTTTTACAAAACCTAATGTTGGGACATGTATTCCATTAATGTTCATATAATTAATTGGTTGCATGTTATCATACCTTGTTCAAATACCATTGTTGATGGCCTGTTGCCATCATTGTTACTTGCATGCTGTTACAATGCTTACTGTTGTTCTATTTATGCATGTGTTCTTTCTGCTATGCAACTGTTTCACATTTGTTGGAACACCCATGCATGCTTTTAAAACTAATATCGAAATGTTTTGTTCATGACTAACCAATATATCTTGGAAAACCTCAATACCATAGCACATTTGGGAAGGCAGATCCCAGCAGATCCACCTGTTCTGCCCCATCTGGCTGTGGCATCAGGCCCCAGCACATATGGGACCCACCCTGGAACTTCATCATCTGCAGCGACCTGCCCCACCTGGGCATAGGCACAGAGATGAGCCCGTCATCTGCCATCAGTTCTGGGATATGGTGTGCAGTGTCATCCTCTCTGAGTTGGGTGGCCAGCTGCACCAGATGGAGGGCCACCTGGCGCACCTTGAGGAGCAAGCTACCCCTCCTGTCCAGCCACCAGCACAGCCATCATCGGGGTTGTGAAGGTGCAGTGGTGACTGCCTGTGGGTGGGGATGTCAGTCCCACTGTATCCATATAGGGGCTTATGGGCTCTGATTCCCAACCACCCTACCCGTCCAAAGTGTTTACCCCCAACATATCTCATACACCACCCCTGTCTGCTGTCTTGTCTGTCTCCCTACCCTGCCTACCTCCCCAGATGTACCTACAATCCTTCCCCAGCATCCCATTCTCACCTTAACAAAAAAAGGATATCTGTCCACAAAAAAAAATATCGCCCCATACATAGCTGTCCATTTCGCACATGTGTCCGCTGGACACATGTAATCTGGTCCAATTGGCTTGACAACACATTGCTGTTGTCCTCACCCCCTCTCTCTGGGGTTTGAGTGTCCAAATTCACCTCCAAATTCCATACAAATGCACAGCTGTTGTATAAGAAATGGACAGCTATGGACCTTCCCTTCACTCATACTGCACATCCCTAGCAAACTCTCATATTGCTTTTCTCTCTGTGTGCCCGTTTTTCACCACTTTCCTATCACCCCTTTTTCTTTCCTTTTAAAGAAATTAGTGCAGGTGTAAGCGGGTGCAAGTGGGAGTAAGTAAGTTTGCGTGATGCTAAGTGAGGCCAAAATGGATTAAGCATCTCTACAGCTAACTGTATCTTGGCATCGCTTAGCATAGTGCAAACTCACACAAATCCACTTAAAGCTGCTTAAAACTGCTTTAACCACTCTTTCTCCATCAGCCACTGTTCTGCCTAGCAACAAAATAATCAGTGCTGCCAAGTCTTGAACCCAGGACCCTGTACACTATAGTCAGTGCAATGTACCACTACACCATTTGAGCTGTAAGAATTTTTGATGCGTTTTCAAGCATATCATGCAGTAGAGTCATTCAACAGTACGGAAAGTGCTCTGTGGAATCACCCAGGTTATATATATATATATATATATATATATATATATATATATATATATATATATATATATATATATATATATATATATATATATATACACACAATACCAAAAATATACCAGCACTAAACCCAACAAAGCTTTCAGCAATAAACTTGCCTAGTACAGGCAAAGAAACGAGTTCGAAGACACTTTTAAATGAGCTAAATAAGTCCAAATTTTTTTACTTGTTACACCATCTCTCAGCAGTGGAACTAATGAAGAAAACACAGACTGGTATCCAGTTTTGCCCTCTGGCATCCTCAGTGTGTAATTACATCCAACAACTTCTTGGTTTAAATACACAAGCATTTTAAAGTCACAGTGCCTTTATGGCACACAGTATTATAAAGATCACATTAATGTACACAAAACCATATATACACACACAAATACACTAACACACATGTACATATATGTACATGCACATGTATATATACATACTCATCCATACAAAATGACATCCTTCAATCAGCATACAATATTTGAACATAATAATATATACTTTGTTCTTGCACCATAAATCACTCTATACAAAAAAATATTCAGCCAAATGATCATTGAAAAGTGCAATATATAAATCCACCCATTCAACCCCAAAAAACATTCAGCCCAGGTTTATACAAGGCTCCCAAATTTGTGATCCATAATTTTTCTTTTTTATCTAGAATCCTATGTTTATTGCTATCTGACAAATTTAACCCCACTACCATATCAATTTCTACAAACACAAAGTGGGCTGTATCATGTTCAAGTTTATGTTTAAATAGGGCACTTCTAGGTCTTCTACAATTAATATCACTCAAATGAGTGGCAATTCTAGTCTTAAAAGACCTAGAGGTTTGTCCCACATAAAAAGCACCCCATTGACATATAGCCTAATGGATCACCCATTCTGTTTGACAGGTAATTAAATGTCTAATCTCAAATACCTTAGATGTATTTATTGAAGTAAAGCATTTTGTTTTAAATAACCTTACAATATGTACAATTGCCACAGTATGTGCTTCCTTTGGGCCCACCTTGTCTATAATCATGTTCTCTGTTCATTTTTTTATACCAAGATAAAAATTCACCAATATTTCTTCCTCGTTATAGATAAAGGAACAAGTATTATCCAAACACTGGTTCAATAAGTCATCTGATTTTCAAATATGCCAATGTTTATTTATGATTTTCTTAATCTTATAAGTATTGCTACTATATGTAGTAACAAATCTTATCTTGGGGGCAACATGGAAATTCATCCTTGTGTCATTCGATTGCAAAGTGTACAACAATGGTTCCCTTTTAAGCTACAAAGCTTTATCACATATTGAATTAATATGGGCTCTATCATAACCCCTATCTATAAATCTTTCTTTCATATCCTGAGCTTCATTTATTAAATCAACATCACTACTATAAATGCGGTGTAGTCTTTGAAACTGAACCATCGGTATATTAGTAACTAAGAGGTTGAGAGGTATGTCATATATATATGTACATAACATGTAGTGCAGTCATACCTCAGAGCCATATCTCTCAACCTCTTAGTGCAAGACATCTGGGCAAAAGCTGTCAAAATGGGGGACAATGGGCAAAAACTAGGGACATATTTTAGAAGTACTTATAAAGTGCATATAAAAGTGCACACACCCCTGTTAAAATGCCAGATATTTGTGATATAGAAAAATTAGACCACAATAAAACATTTCACAACTTTTCCCACCTTTAATGTGACCTATGACCTGTACAATTCAATTGAAAAACAAACAAATGTGTTAGGGGAACAAGTATGAAAAATAAAAAACATACAATTAGCTAGACGCACAAGTGTACACAATACTTTGTTGAAGCAGCTTTTGATTTACTTACAGCATTACGTCTTCTTGGGTACACACCTCCCATCAATTACAGAAACTCTTTGATTAACAACAAATAATCGTCAGCTGTCCTACTAGGCTTTTCCTGACATTTACTCAGTTGACTGCTACAGCAAAAACCATGGTTCACAGAGAGCTTACAAAGCTTCAAAGAGATCTAATTGTTGAAGGGTATCAGCCCAGAGAAGGGTACAAAAACATTTCAACAGCATTGCATATACCATGGAACACGGTGAAGACAGCCATCAAAAGGTGGAGAAAATATAGGACAACAGTGACATTGCAAAGAAGTGGATGCCCCTCCACATTTGATGAAAAGACAAGACCAAAACTGGTCAGGGGGGCTGCCAGAAGACCTACAGCAACACTAAAGGAGTTTCAGGAATATCTGGCAAGTACTGGTTGTGTAGTACATGTGACAACAATCTCCTGTATTCTCTGTATGTCTTGCCTATGGGGTAGGGTTGGAAGATGGAAGCCTTTTCTCATGCTGAACAACATCCAGGCCTGGCTGAATTCTGAAAAACAATACATCAAGTCTCCCAAAAACATGTGAGAGAATGTGTTGTGATCTAATGATGCCTAGGTTGAACCTTTTGGCCACAATTACAAAAGGTTTGTTTGGTGCAATAACAACACTGCACATCACCAAAAGAGCACCATCCCCAGGGGAAGTATGGTGATGGCAGTGTCCTAATTTTGGGTTGTTGTTCATAAGCTGGAACCGGGGCTTTAGCCAAGGTGGATGGGATTATGAACAGTTCAAAATACCAGTCCCTTTTGGCCCAAAATCTTCAGGTGTCTGTTAGATGGAGGGGAATTTCACCTTTCCACATGACAATGACCCAAACAATACATCCAAATCAACAAAAGAATGGCTTGACCTAAAGACCTTCAATGTTTTGGAATGGCCCATCCAGAGCCCACACCTACATCCAATAGAAAATCTTTGGGGTGACCTGAAGAGGACTGTGCACAAGAGATGCCCTCGCAATCTGACACAGATGGAGGGTTTTGCAAGGGAGAGTGTGCAAATATTGCCAAGTCAAGATGTGGCATGCTGATAGACTCCTTCCCAGGAGGACTGAATGATGTAATTAAGTCATAAGGTGTTTTAATAAAGTATTAGTTTAAGGGTGTGTATACTCATGCAACCAGCCTATTGTACATATTTAATTTAATATATGTTACCCCTAACCGATGTGTATGTTCTTCAGTTGGATTGCACAGGTTATAGGTCACATTAAAGGTGTGAAAAGTTATGACATGATATCTGTGGTCTCATGTTATATATCACAAAAGACTAGCCTGTTAACAGCAGTGTGTACACATTATATCCACAGTAATCTTAGAAAGTTGTTAAAGTAAAAGGATTTGTTTTAACATTTACTGCAGGTTTTGAAGTCTGCAACTCAAATTATGCCATTAATTAGTGACACCAATCTTCAGGTCATCCCAGTAATGTGTCAGACAAACACAGGATTTATGAGGAACAGACCAAAAATATGAGCCACACATCTAGACATTCAGTGAAACTCTGTACATTTGAAAGGTATGTTCTGTAGGAGTTGCCACTGTGCTATAAAGGCAAACAGCAAGAATGTGTACATGGGTGCAGTGTGTGCTAGGTGAAGGCCCATCACCTACTAACACTACAAACATATCCCGGAGGTGTATATTAGTAATAACATTAAGTGGAAAGGGCTGCACTGCATGATGTTGAGGGCCTGTCTAGAGTGTGTATGTTGTGGTCTGACTGTGTGTCATGAATGTCACCAGGTGGCTATTGTGAGGTCTGTGAAATGCCTTTGTGCCACCTTACCTGTATGTGTGTGTGTCTGTGTGTATGTATGTGTGTGTGTGTGTGTGTGTGTGTGTGTGTGTGTGTGTGTGTGTGTGTGTGTGTGTGTGTGTGTGTGTGTGCGTGCTTGCGAGTGTGTGTGCAACAGCAAACCTTATAGTGCGGTATTAATTTACATATGTTGTCTTCCCCTCACAGGTGGACATGGTGGTCAGGGTCCCTCCTGCTCAGAATTTGATGTCAGTGTCTCTGCAGACTCTGACAATGATGTTGGTCCTAGTGAGGCACAGGTTGGGTTGTCAGGGGCAGAATCTGTGCCATCGAATGACATCCCACAGTCATCCACAATGTCCTCACACATAGTCACAATGCCCACACATACCCTATCCCCAACAGCAACAGATAATGGACAGTTGGTAGGTGGTGGCATGGAACAGGCTAGTGTAGTGACTATGGCAAGTGTGAGTGTAGACACTAGCCATAGCCAGAATGCAGGCGAGGTCCCACACAGGCGAATGGACAAGGGTGCTCAAAGGAGGACTGTTGCCTGTCAAACTGCTGTCACAAGTGCCACAGCAGGTGTCACCCGATGCATGTTTTGGGCTGTCATGGATGCCAGGCATTTAGTGACTGCAACACCAGACAAATACTCAGGGTCTTGGATGCAACTCTTCCTGGCTTACATGACGACATACATGATCTTGTGGCCACAAGTCAAAATACTGACATCATGAATAGATGGTGGGGTGAGACCTTGACAATCCTCAATCGTGGAATGTCTGTGCTCCAGCATGTGGTGGGAGATGGGCATCGGTCCTGTGGATGTCGGTCAGCACCAACATCAGCTGAGTGTGTACATGGCCATGCACCTTCACACTCCCGTTGTGGCAGTACCACCAGCACTACCAAAAGGCGGGTGATGTTCATACCATAACAGAGCAGGCCATGGGCACATGTTCCTGGCTGATCCCTTCAGGAACAAGAATCCAGCAGACAGCAGTCACCAGCGGGGAGCAGTACTTCATCTGGCCTTGGGTCTGGTAGTGCCAGTGAGACCCCTGGCAGGACCAGTTCACATGTCCATGGCTGGAGACGGTGAACTGTACACCCTGCCATGTATGGTCCATAGCTGTCCAACATACCCCTATGTAGGGCAGCCACATGGCATGACTGTGTGCATACAAACACACACACATCACAATCCCAGCCAGGTCACCTCCAGACACACACATACGATCTCTGCACAGCCTATTCATAGAACACCCCTCCAAACACACACATGTGATGTTAACCATACGGCCCAGTGTAGGCCTCTGGAAAATCCACACAACACCCTGTGCATATGATGATACATGTGACACATCCCTGTCATCCATACCACCAATGCAGGGGCATGCTAATATGGTTCTTATACACAGGGTGAATTAAGTACAGTTTAGCTATGTAATGCTGTGTAAGGTGCTGTCAGCTGGCATTTGTAATGGGTACACTTCAGAGTGTGTGTGTACCTTTCAGCCATGACGGATTATTGGTGTTAGTAACGCTGACTGAATGTAGTCTCACATGCTGTATTTTGTTGGTGTTCTAGGTGTGTGTGTGTCAGCAGAATGTGGCTCTGCAGACATTGCCAATGAGGGGTATGGCAGAGTGGTAACAAACTGACCATGTTATAGCCGAGGTACAGCTGTATATGTACACATTTACCATGTCTGTGTAACAGTTATTGCATGTGCCACAGAGCTTATAGGGCTGAGGGATGTATACAGGTAAGTCTATGGTGGTTGACATCAGCAGCTCTTGTAAAGTGGACAATGGTAAGTGTAGTGGGTGGGACACATCTCATATTGGTAAAACTCGCACCCCAGATTATATTGTGTCAAGCAAACACACAGAAAATACTGTTCACACACACACACACACACACACACACACACACACACACACACACACACACACACACACACACACACACACACACACACACACACACACACACACACACACACACACACACACACACTCACTCACTCACTCACAGGATCACAGTTGCTAATGTTGGGTTTGGAACCCCTACCCATCTAGTTAGTGGTACTACAGTGTTATGCGGTTATTGCAGGTGGCACATAATTAATAGTGTGATGACTGTTCCAAGGTACCTGTAAAGTGAATAACATAACATGACCTTGTGAGGTATGGCAATGGGGGTTGTGCTGGGTGGAAAAGAACTCATTATACGGTCGCCTACGAGCTTACACACTCAAAAACAGCTATACACACCAATGCACACACACACACACACATATTTGCCAGTATTGACATTAGCAGCCATGCCTATCATGTTATTCATTCAATACTGTTACATAGCTGTTGCATGTGGCATGGGGCTTATAGAGCTGAAGAGTGTCTACAGACACCTTTACAGTAGATGTGAACAGCAGACTTTGTAAAGTGGACCTTGGTGTTTGTACTGGGAGTATCATGGCCTAAAATTGTAAACCACAGCCACACAATGGATATAGTTCTTACATATACATATACATTTGCCAGGACTGAGATTAGAACCACTACCTATCTAGTTATTGCTACTACAGTGTTATGCATTTATTGCACATGTCATTAAGCTTACAGGATGGAGAGTGTCCCAAGGGAATTCAAAGGTGAACAACATCACCAGACCTTGTGAAGTATGGCAATAGGAGGTGTACTGAGTGAGAATGGACTCAAAATGCATTAACCTACAGTTATACACACTTACAAACACAAATACACTCATACACACATTTACCAGGACCAAGAATAGCAGCCCTGCCTATCTTGTTAGTCAGTCCATACTGTTACATAGTTCCTGCATGCAGCACGGGGCTTATTTGGCTGAAGAGTGTCAAGAGATAATTCTACAGTTGATGAAGATAACAGGCCTTGTAAGGTGGACCTTGGGATGTGTACTGGGAGTACCACAGCCTAAAAATGTAAAACCCATCCCCCAATGGATATAGTTCTCACTCAAAAACATACACAGGATACAGTTCTCGCACACACACCCACACACATGTACATTTGTCAGGATTGAGATTAAAACCCCTACCTATCTAGTTATTGCTACTACAGTGTTATGCATTTATTGGAAATGCCATGGAGCTTATATGGTGAAGAGTGTCCAATGGTTCTTCTAAGGTGAACAACATCACACGCCCTTGTAAAATATGGCAATGAGCAGTGTACTGGGAGAGTGAAGCCTCAAAATGCTGTATCCTACAAATATACACACTTAGAAACAGTTACACACACACACACACACACACACACACACACACACACACACACACACACACACACACACATTTGCCAGGACTTAGATTAGACACATTTTTCTGGCATTGAGCTTAAGTCCAGGTTTCTGACAACAGTCGTAGGTCTCAGTGAGGGCATTCTGAAGGATGTTAACATCACTTAGGGAGGTAAGAATAGCACCCACCTTGCAGTCATCTTAAAAAATTGTCAACCAGAGTCCCTTCATGTTGGGCTGTACTTCAGAGGCGTAGATACCGAACATGAGAGGACCCAAGCCCAGACCCTGTGGTACTCTTCCTGTGACTAGTCAGCAGTCTGACATGGAGTTCACTGATTTCACACTGTGAGTTCTGTCTCTGAAACTGTTTGCAACCCACCTAGTGATATAGGGGTTGATGCCTAGCTGAGTGTGTTTGTCTTTGATTCCTGAGTGGGGAATGGTATCAAAGGATTAGAAGCCCCACCTATCTTGTTCTTTATTCCATACTGTTACATAGTTATTTCATGAGGCACAGAGTTTATAGGGCTGCAGAGTGTCTACAGCTATCTCTTCAGTGGATGAAAACAGGGGGCCTTGTAAAGTGGACATTGGGACGTGTACTGGGTGGACCACAACATAAAAATTGCAAACCCTGTCCCCCAATGACTATGGTCCCCCCGCCCCCACACACACACACACACACTGGCCAAGACTGAGATTAGAACCCCTACCTATTGCTACTACAGTTTTATGCATTTAGCACATGCACCATGGAGCTTATAAGGTATAGGGTGTCCCAGGTACATCTAGGGTGAGGAACATCACCAGCCCTTGTAAAGTATGGCAATAAGAGATGTAATGGGTGAGAAAGGCCATAAAATACTTTAACCTACAGGTATACACACTTACAAACACAGATACCCTCACACACACACATAGGCCAGGACTGATATTAGAACCCCTACCCAACCAGTTATTTGTACTACAGTGTTACACAGTTCTCACATGCACCACAGAGCTTATAGGGTGGAGGGCTGCCCACAGATGCTTCTAATGTGACTGACATCAGCAGGACTGCTAAAGTAGGGCAATGGGAAGTGTACTGGTTGTGAAGGGGCTCAAAATCTTTAACCTACAAACACACACAAACACATTTCCACTTGTTAAGACAGAGATTAGAACCTCTACCTAACTAGTTATTTGTACTACAGCATTACACAGTTATCACACACGCCACGGAGCTTAGAGGGCTGAGGGCTCCCCAGAGGTACTTCTAAGGTGACTGATATCAGCAGGACTGCTAAAGTAGGGCAATGAGAAGTGTATTGCGTATAAATGGGCTCAAAATCTTTAACCTACAAGCGCGCGCACACACACACACACACACACACACACACACACACACACCCCCCACGGGGACTGTGATTAGAACCCCTACTTATCTAGTTATATTACACAGTTATCCCAAGCACTATAGAGATTACAGGACTGAAGCCAATCCAAAGGTACTTCTAAGGTGAAAAACATCAGTAGATTTTGTAATGTAGGGCAATGGAAAGTGTACTGGGTGGGTAAGACATCATAATATTGAGACATACAGACACACACACGCACAAAGGTAGTTGATGTGATATTACAACCCCCACCTTAGTACTATCAGACAATTAATCTCATCTTCATGCTGGCATGTGGCAATGGTTGCAAGTGGTATGCAATTGTCTGCAGCAGGACATCACTCTCTGCCATTCAGGGTATCCCTGTGTATGATTCACTCTGTGTGTGTGTGTGTCTCCCTGTGGGTCTCACTCTGTCACTGTCTGTTTCTGTCTTCCCCATGTCTATGTGAGTGTATGCTAGACATATTGTAATATGTTGCATATATATATATACATATATATATATATATGTGTGTGTGTGTGTGTGTGTGTGTGTGTGTGTGTGTGTATCACATGCTACAGATGCAGAAATACTACATATGGGCCACCTACAGCTGGCTGTGGGTAATCCTGTCTGATGGGTGGAGACAGGTAGGTGTACATAGCTGTGTGTATGCAAAGACATCTGCACAATACAGATATATATAGTCCATTGTGGTTTCAGACATGGGCCTTATTTTTCTAAGTGTAGCAGCATGCCCAGTGTGACCTTCTATAGTAAGTGTGGGAATCCATTCCAGGAATAGTTGTAACTCCAGTCCGGAGTGTTGTGTGTTTGGGTGACAAAGGCCTAAATATAGGGACCATTTTAATTATTGGCCTTACAAACTTAGAAGGGTGATACAATAACAGATGTTGCATTAGCATGCATTTTCTGTAGGGTGTGAGGTCTGAGACACTACAGTCCATCATTATTTTCTGATTTTAGACTTTTGTGATTTGCCAGTGATTTGCCACACTACCACTGTTTTATGATAGAGACACCACAAATATAATGCAAACCTCTGTACATTCTGCAGAAGGTCTGTAAATTTGGGAGGTATGATAGGCACTGTGTAGGTTACTCTAACCTGTGTACTGTTCATATGTGTGGCCCCCTGTCGATGACCTGTTTAGCTTACTGGCAGTAATGGCTATTGACATCTGGACAGTATGTACAACTCCCACCATAGGTGTGGCTGACATACAAAATAGTTGTCACTGCAATTCTTGGAACATGGCCCTGTCTACCATAGTACTGTACCTAGGCCACTAAGACACAACAGACGGGAGTAAGTGCTGGCCACATCCTGACAGTATTTCCCACACATATACATATTTCATTGACCCCTGCATATTGTGGACATGCAACAAGTTATCATGTTGATTGGGTCAACATTGGCAATGTGTGCTCTGCTGCCATTACCCTACAGACCTACATGTTACTGCATTTCTATGGGAATATGGGTGTGGGAGGCACACCTGTCAATGGTACACATTTGCACATACAGTGCTGATATTGGCATTACATTTTGGTTCCATTTAGCATAGTATTGTGCCCTGTCTTGGAGACTAGAGGCATATCACTAGAGGCCATGGATTAGATTGTAATGGCATACAATTGAGTTTCAGACTTCTTACCCTTCAGAGCCTTATTGCAACTGGAAGGCCTGCTGTGATATCAATGTGTAAGTCTGTAGAGGGGTATTCCATCATTGTCACCATTTGTGGGCCTTTGCCAGGCATTCCTTTAAGGTTTACTATGGCTGACTTGCTGGATGAGTCTGAGGGGTGAATATGGGATCCCCACATTGACATCCATGAATGTAACCTTTGACCCCCCCCTTAGTTGGCCCCCTGTATATTCTGCAGTGGGATTTGTCACCTTGGATAATACTACATAGTGTGGGGAAGCCAGTACTGGGGAGAAATTTCTTAATGTCCCACATAGCTGTCAGTTGTCTGCAGCTACCCCAGTAGGCCACTCTATTCCCTTGCATGCATGCAGCAATACCATAGCTATGCTATCAGAGTATACTACTCCATTCATTTATTGTTTAGAAGACTTGACATACCTTGTGCCCGCGGCAGTTGTGGGGATGATGGATGAGGGCTGACTCTGTCAGATGCACACAGTACACTGCCTATACAGGGTAAGCTACAGGTAGTGTGATGTGTGCATCAGAGAGAGGTGTCAGTCCCTGGATCCCTACAGTGTCAGTGTGTGTGCTATGCATTGTCTCTTTGCCAAGGCCTGGGCATACCGGACATGCCTCCATCTGCCTATAGGTGCAGGCTCAGGGGCTTCCTCCTCTGAGTCCCTCTTTGCCTGTGGGGACCTTGGCAATGATGGGGGGCTGTGTGGCCCCTCCCTGTGCTGTTTCTGCTGCAGCTGTTTCCACAGGATCATATTGTGTAGCATGCCACATACTATGAACATGTGTGCACATGTGGCTGGAGAGTACTGCAAGGCTCCACTAGATATGTCAAGACAGCAGAACCATGACTTAAGCATCCTAAAACACACGGTCCATAATGAATTTGGTTTGTGCATGTGGCTCATTATGGCATTCTTGAGTGGGTGTGTGTGCATTTCTGATGGGTGTCATCATCCACGGCTCCAGGGCATAGCTATCATCCCCCACCAGATGGCCATATGGGGTGTCCCCACTGGCAAATGTCTGGTACAGCTGTGACAAATGCCTGATGCAGGAGTCGTGATAGCTTCCAGGGCTGCCAGCACACACATTCATGATAATGCACTGGGCATTGCACATGACCTGGCAGTTGATGGAGGGGAAGCCCTTGCAGTTTATGAACACCCTAACCTGCTCACTGGGTGGTGCTTTGATGTGGATGTGCATGCAGTCAATTGCACCCAGTACCTTTGGGTATTCTGCTACACAGTGGAAGAGACACATACTGCTGGTCCTCATCTCACAGGTGTTAGGGAAGTAAATGTGCTCATCAGCATGTTGTAGCATGGCATCCAGGAACTGGTGGAGTACCCTGGATGCAGATGCCTGTGAGACCCCCGTGATGCTCCCAGTAGGTCTTTGAAAAGTACCTGTAGCTAGTATTCTTAAGGCTACATATACCTTGGTATCCACTGGAATGGGTTCCCCTCTGTTTGCTGTGGGTCTGAGTTGAGTCTGGCACAGCTCAATGATTTGCTGAAGTATGTCTCTGTCCACCCTGTAGCTCTTTACCATCTCCAGATCATGTAGCCCCTCATAGGTTACGCTAGGCCTGAACACTCTTCTCCTCCTCCTTAGTCTGGAGCGGTTGTCAGCATTATCCTCCTCACTGCCTTCAGTCTTTAGCACATATTGATAGATCAAAGCAATGGCAGCCCCTAACTTTTTTTGGTTAAAATTCCCCCACATGTCTACACTAATGGTGCAAGGTTTGGCAGAAAGCCAGACTGAAAGGTGTTTGCACAGTTTATACTGTTGGGTTGCAGATGCTGCCTGTAAGACTGGCTGGCTATGAAACATTCCACCTGCTTGCTATTTTATTAGTACTTGATTGCTTTTATTCTGCTATTTGCATTTTTTTCCTTTTTCACTTCACATTTCCACCCCTTTTAATCCCAGAGGCATGCTGCACAAACCCAGTGCCCAAATGTAAACAGTTCTGCTATTTCTGTTTTTTTTTTGTTTTAGCATGCCACGCAAACCTGTTTAGCTAAAATAAACACTTTGAAGCAGAAATGACCCTCCCCTGGACACAAACACGCTCTTCATTTCATGGAATAAGTCAATACAGCCTGAGAAACTCCGCCCCCCCTTGCTTAGCTGTGCTTAGCTAACCTCAACTGGGAGCTGTGAAGCTCTAATGTGCTTACACCAAACATGACACATCCCCTTTTCATGTCAGCTGCTTCTCCTGCTTACACTACTGCCTTATTGCTCTTACATGGTTAGGTGTAGTTTGGCACTTGTCTCCTTTTTGTGATTCAGTAAATTCACTCATTAGCATACCCTCCTGCCTTAGTCCCTAATTACAGCACTACACCAGAGCCTTTGCCCTTAGCAACCACTGTTCCCTACTATTGTTTTGATTCTGCATGCCATAGACTATAATGGCAAAATAAATATTTTACTTAAAATTGCCTTTTCAATTTTTTTTTATTTTTGGCATGATCCCATTTGCGAGCCGCTGTCCTATGCGTAAATGGCTGAGATTGGCCAAAAAAAAACTTTTATTTTTATAATTTTGCAACACTTTTCCATGCCAATGGCCAGATATCTGGACATTGGCATGCCTAAGGATTATAATACATGCTTTACTTTGAGCCATCATGCCTCCATTTTAATTTTTGCAGAAATGTATTTGGCTAGTAACCAAATACATTTCTGCAAGCAACACTATTCTGCCATGGATGCCTGCCTGCTTACTGGATCACTAATTGACCTCATTTGCATGGTTTTCACCAACAAATGAGGTCATTAACATAATCCAGTCATGTCTGTGGCAGAATAGTGTTAGCAGGCTCGTGCACAACAAATGTCTTGTTTACTGGATTACTGGGCAGCCATATTCCGTGCAGCAGCTGCTGCACTATTCGGACACGGCATTTCGCTGTTATTGAATCCTGGGGTTAGACTATCAAAAGTATTCTCAGGGTACTGCCTTTTCCAAAATTAGCTATTCTAGTATTGTAGCTCTAGGTTACTGTTTCAGATCTGTATTTTAATATCATGTTTTGAAGTAAATGATTTTTCTTAGCTGTAATATTGTTATTATATATCATTAAAGCAAGAATGTATATGCTTTATGCATTTAGATGGGGTTAGTAATGTAATACAACTTTATTGTCTCATGCATTATAGTGACTTTATTAGGATATGGGGGATATTTAAAAGATGATTATAGTGAATTGTTATACATGAATAATGAGTATATAAAAATACAATTAGAAATATATCAAGTAAGCTTAATCAGTACAAAGTATATATTATTCACAATCTGATAAATTATATTAGGACTGAAGTATTATGTTTTGAGCAACTTAAAAGGGAATAGTATAATGTGAAAAATATAATAGTGACTATATACTTTGATACTTGAGGTAATAATCCCTCCTAAGAAACTCCATGCCAGGGCAGAGCTAAAATAGCAGGGCTAACTACCTGGCTGTGTTGGACTCTATGACCATCTGATACACCAAATGGATAGCTATATATTTTTTTGCAGTTGATTTGCACTGTACTGCATTTATATAGTTTCTTCATTGTTTATTGCTGGCCTCTTTTCTCTGTGTTCTGTCTGCATTGTTTCTTTCTCAGAGTAGTTCAGTAGCTAGTTTCAGGTAGTGGTTGTTTCACTTACTGTAGAGTCAGCCCCCCCCCCCCAAGGTGTTACTTACTGGCCAACACCTCTATGTTTATCTGACTGCCTGAGGTTTATTTTCTTTGTTGTACTTCTAGACAAAGACTTACATTCTGTGAAATTGTGCAGAGCTGTTATAGCAAAGCTATCTACCTGGTTGTGTTGGATTCTGTAACCATCTGATACACCAAACTGAGAAGTATACTTTTTTGCACTTGATTTGCAATGTACTGCATTTATATATTTGCTTCATAGGTTCATTGTTTCATAGGTGTGTACTAGGCTAATGGCGCTGGAGCCTTTACAAGCCTAGCCCATAGGATTACCCTGGCATCATGCCACCCGACCTTAGTTCCCAGTGCCTCTGTCAAGTAAAGCCATT
This sequence comes from Protopterus annectens, assembly GCF_019279795.1. Lineage (NCBI taxonomy): Eukaryota > Metazoa > Chordata > Ceratodontiformes > Protopteridae > Protopterus > Protopterus annectens. The sequence continues at coordinate 434,371,445 of NC_056732.1, read as the reverse complement.
GGAGTGATCCCTGGGGTGAATTTTCTATTTTCCATCAACTCATCAAGATTTCTCTTGAAGAGGGCCAGTGAGGTGCTCTTCTTGACTAGGGTTGCCACCTTTCATCGTGGCTAAAACTGGAGTAAAGCCACACCCATCTCATAATCAGTAACCCCACCCATCCCACCCCCTCCCTGCCCGCATTCTGCCCATTGTGTGATGTCAGGATGACATCACTCAGCAAGGAACATCCTCTTTTTCCATTCCTGCTGCCTGCTTTTGGCTGATTTACTATGCTTTTCTGTAAAAAAGCATAGTAAATCAGCCAACTGACAAACTCCGATAGTCTGTTTCCTTTTTGAAACAGAATACCAGAGTTTGTACAGTGTTTTCCAGACTACCAGAGAATCAGTTTGATTTCCGGATAGTCCGGAAAAAAATGGTAGCAACCCTGTCCTTGACATGTATGGGAAGTCTATTCCATAGCATGGGCAGTCTCTGGGTTATGAACCTGTCCCTCAAGCATGTTCTGTTGATTGTGGTAATGAGGTTGAGGACACTGGAGTGTGTGGTACAGAGGGATTGGGATTTCTTTAGATGCAGCATTTCTAACAGAGCTGGGTCAGAAATGGCTTTGTAAGTCAAACAGAGATCACCTCTAAATAGACGATATGAGACAGATGATAGTTGGAGGTTTTGAGTCTGTCCATATAGGACAAATGTTTAAGGCCTAGGCTCCTCTTTGTGAGGTACTTTTGCTGCTTCTCAAGTTGTTGCAGGTGTTTAATGAGGTACATGCTAAATGGGGCATTGTACTCTATGATTGGCCTAATGAGGAAAGAGTAGAGGAAGACAATGACCTCTTTTTTCCTGGATGCAAAACCCTTAGTAATGAGATGTGCCACATAGAAGGACTTTCTGACCACAGTGGCAATGTGGTGGTCAAAGGAGAGGTTGCTGTCAACCTGTTTTCCCAGATCTCTTATAATGTCTTCTGTGTTCAGTGGATTACCATTGATGTGGTAATTCATGGGAACCATGTTTTTCCCAAAGGGGATGACAACACATTTTTTGGCATTGAGCTTAAGGCCATGGTTCTGACACCAGTTGTTGGTCTCTGTGAGCCTTCTGTAGGATGTCAACATCAGTTGGGGAGTTAATAATAGCTCCCAACTTGCAATTGTCTGTAAACTTTGTCAGCCAGATTACCTTCATGTTGGCCTGGACTTCAGAGAAGTAGATACCAAACATGAAAGGACCCAGGACCAAACCCTGTCGTCTCCACTCGTGACTGGTCGGCAGTTTGACTTGGAATCAGCTACTTTCACACTGTTGGTTCTACTTGTGAGCCAGTTTGCAACCCACCTAGTGAGATAGCGGCTTGCACCTGTCACCCCTGGGATTCCGGATATTGGCAAAGGCTCTTGCCACCCCCATAGTGCCTTTTTTAGGCAAGGCTCAAATTCTAAACCTACCACCCTAGAACACAAAAAAGGAAAAAAAACTAAGGGTAATGCTGCTCAATGCCAGAAGTCTAAATCTCAAAATGCACGCACTCGAGGCCCTTCTCAGTATGGAGAACATCGATGTCTGTGCTGTGACAGAAACCTGGTTCAAGGCTCCTGAGAGCACCCCAGCGCTATCAGGTTTTACCTCATATCATGCGTTCCGGCCCCAAAATCCGGACAATACCAAGAAAGGAGGGTATCCATATTCATCAAGGACACCCACACCTCAAGACTGGTGGCAACGCACGATGCATCGGAGACCATCCAGGTGCAATTAACCATAGGCAAGACTGCTCTGCAAATTGTAGCATGTTACAGGCCACCCTCACAAACTCAGGAACCTCACATGGCCTTCCTGAAAACACTAGAGGGATAAATGTATCACCAAACACCATCATACTAGGTGACTTCAATTACCCTAATATAGACTGGGAACACTACTCAAGCCCAAACACCCTAGCCCAAAAGTTCCTGGAATTCATAAACTCAAATGCCATGGAACAACTAGTCACCATCCCACAAGAGGAGATAACATACTTGATCTCATCATCACGAACATGGGAGCACAATGTTCAACACGAAGTATACCCCTCACTGGTGAGATCAGATCACAAACTAATCTCGCTGGAGGTCCTCATCCCACCCCCACCCGAAATAAAAAAGACCACAGTAAAGAACTTCTCGAAAGCCCACTTCACACTTCTAAACACTAGTGTGGTTTCCTTTAAGGCCCGAGGCAGTGGAAAACAGTACTCAAGCCGCTGAATCACTTACAAACACCTTCTACCAGCACCTGCAGGACTGCATGGATAAGGCAATCCCAAACAAAACAAAGACTCTTAGTACCAAAGGCAAGCGTCCAGTTTGGTGGACCCCAGCCATAAACAAACTCTACAATAAAGGAGGAAGCTACTACAAGATAGAGCAAAATCCTTAAAAGGTAAGACACCCTTGATCACTATAAGTAAAAACTAAGAGCTCTCATAAAATCATCCAAAGCAAATTTCGAGAGAAAAATAGCTAAAGACTCAAAGACAATCATAAGGCCTTCTTTAGCTATGTTAGAAACCTAGGAGGAAACTCCCAGATATGCTCAGAACTAGTTCAAAATGATGTGAAGATTACTGATCCTACAGACATTGCCAACATACTGGCTGACAGGTTCAGTGCAAACTTCTCCCAAAGGAGAGATATCTATACCAAACGATTGCAGCCCCCAAACATCTCCAGCGCCCAAGTGAGAACTGCTCTCTCCAAAGCAAAAAACACAGCATCCATGGGACCTGATGGTGTCCCCGGCTGTGTGCTCCACGAACTCAATGAGGAATTAAACCCACAGCTAGGACAGCTGTTTAATCAAAGTCTTACCTCTGGATACATTACCCAGGAGTGGCGCACTGCAACTGTGGTCCCACTTCACAAAGGCGGTGCCTCCACCGACCCTGGAAATTACCAGCCCATTAGCTTGACAAGCCTTATCTGCAAAGCCATGGAGAGGATCATAATGGACCTCATAAATAAAGACATAGGAATTTGCAGACTTTGGATCCAACCCAGTTTGGCTTTGTCAAAGGCAGATCATGCCTTTTAAACTTGGTTGACTTCTTGAAACAGTCACCAAAGCCATTGACGAGGGAAAGGCAGTCCATACAGCCTACCTCGATCTGGCTAAGGCCTTGATACAATACCCCACTCGGGTATCATTGAAAAACTCATCAGCTTAAATGTTAACCCATACATCACAAGATGGGTTGCAAACTGGCTGAGTGACAGAACCCACAGGGTCAGAGTTGCTGGCGCCATGTCAGACTCAAAGCCTGTCACAAGTGGTGTCCCACAGGGCTCAGTCCTGGGCCCACTCTTGTTTGGCATCTACTTTTCCGAAGTACAAGCAAACACAGGAGGGTTATGGCTGACAAAGTTTGCAGATGACTGCAAACTGGGCGCCATAGTAGAAAACACATCTGACACAGATATCCTTCAGAAGGGTCTCACAGAAACGGATAACTGGTGCCAGAGCCACGGCCTGAAGTTAAATGCCAAAAAATGCATAGTCATACCCTTTGGGAAAAACAAGGTTACCCCTAGCTACCAAATAGGTGGCAATCCACTGAGCACAGAAGAAGTTATCAGGGACCTGGGGACCCAGGTTGATAGTAGTCTGTCATTCGACACCCATTGCCCACCTTATCATGAAGGGATTCTCATCTAGATCAAGGGAGGTCATAGTCTCCCTTTACTCATCACTCATCAGACCAATGATTGAGTACAATGCCCCATTCGGGATGTATCTGACCCGACACTTGCAGCAGCTGGAGAGGCCACAAAAGTTCCTCACCAAAAGGATAAAGGGTCTCAAACATCTGTCCTATGCTGCCCGACTGAAAGAACTCCAGCTCTATTCAGTCGCCACGCTTGCTCAGAGGTGACCTTTGTCTAACATACAAGGCCATGTCAAACCCAGATTTGATGCATATGCTTCACCTCAAAAAATCTAGATCCATCAGAGCCACAAGGGCGGGAGACTTAAACCTCGACACGGCTATTAATAGGACGTGCTGGAGGGATAGATTCATCACCCAAAGACTCCCTATGCTGTGGAACAAAATCCCGGTACATGTGAGGCAGAGCACCTCGCTGGCCTTGTTCAAGAGAAATCTTGACCAATGGATGGGAGATCGCAGATATACCCCAGGGATTACCTCAGTGTCACTGCTCGACAGAGGCACAGCAAAATAATGGGTATAGTTCCCCATACTAAAGGGGTGGCGTAAGCCACAAAACGATGGGCTAGGCTTGTAAATGCCCTCGGGCAGATAGCCTAGTATGAACCTATGAACCTATGAACCTATGCCTAGGTTAGTGAGTGTTTCTATGATTCCTGAGTGGGGGATGGTATCAAAGGCCTTGGCCAAGTCAAGGTAGGCTGTATGAACCACCTTGCCTTCATCCACAGCTCTGGTGACTCACTCAACGAAGTCAGCCAATTTGAGCAGGCATGATCTATTCTTCACAAAACCAAACTGTGTGGGATCCAGAGTTTGGAGAATCCCTATATCCTTGTTTATTAGGTCCATGATGATACATTTCATAGCTTTGCATATCAGACTTGTCAGGCTAATGGGGAGATAGTTCCCAGGGTCTGTAGTTGCTCCTCCTTTGTGGAGAGGGATGACTGTAGCAGTGTGCCATTCGGTAGGGAGCCTGAGGTGAGGCTGTGATTGAACAGAGCACACAGGTGAGGTGCCAGTTCACTCTGTAGTACATGTAGAACACAGCCAGGGATATTGTCAGGTCCCACAGAAGCTGTGTTCTTGGCCTTGGACAGTGCTGTTTTAACCTATGCAGCAGTAATAATGGGTGCCTGGCAATCTACTGGTATGGTGACTGGTCCCTGGGGGGGTGAGAGGGGTAAAGTTGGCACTGAATCTGTCAGCCAGTATATTGGCAATATCTGTTGGCTCAGTATAGGAGGTACCATTGTGCAGTAGTTCAGACCAAATCTGGGTATTGCTATGAAGATTCTTTACATAACTATAGAACGCCTTGTGGTTGTCTTTACTATCTGCTGCAATTCTGTTTTCATAGCTAGCTTTAGAGGATTTGATGAGGGATCTCAACTTTTTGTTGAGGCTGATAAGGGAGTTTTTTCCAGTCTTTGGACTTCATTTGGATGAGAGCATCTTGATTCTGTTGGGTATGACGAGATCCATGCATTTTTGTATGTGTTCATAGAGTGCATTGGTGTATGATTTGGCAGTCATGCAACTGATGTCCATTTGCATGGGTGCCATGAAGGTAGCCACCTCTGTTTTAGGAGCCCAAAGTTAGCTTTCAAGAAGTTTTTCATGGTGGTTACCTTTGCAGGGTTGGCGGGAGGGGATGTGGATTTCCAAGTTGATTAGTTTGTGGTCAGATCTAACCAGGGAGGAGTTAACTATTGGTGTAGAGCAACGGTTGCCCATGTTAGTAATGACCAGGTCAATGATGTTGCTACATCTAGTGGGGTAAGAACAAGCTGGAGCAGGGCATTGGAATTAATGAATTCCAGGAAATGCTGGGCAAGTGTATTGGTACATGAGTAGTTCTCCCAGTTAATGGAGAGGTAGTTGAAGTCTCCCAGTATGCGAGTGTTAGGTTGGACCATAATATTCTCTAGGGTGCTTAGGAATGTGGACTGTGAGTCTTGGCATATGGTTGGGGGCCTGTAGCAGGTTATGACTTGAATCGCTGTCTTACCCAGTGTTAGCTGCACCTTAAGTATCTCAGATGCGTTATGTTGGGCTACCAGTCTGGAGGTGTGCGCATCCTTTATGAATATGTAAACACTACCACCTTTGGAGCTTCGGTCCAAGTTCTGGGGCCAAAAGGTGTGGAAAGAGTTATAGCCTGGTAGTGCAAGGGTGCTTTCTGCTGCCTTGTACCAGGTCTCAGTTATGGCACAAATGTCGATGTTCTCCATTTTAAGGAGTGCTTTGTGGGAGTGCATTTTGAGATTTAGACTTCTATCACTGAGCAGCATGACCCTCAGATTGCATTTGTTTGTAGCTATTACGGTGGTAATTTGGCCTTTGAAGCACCACCTAAAAAAGGCACTATAGGGGTGGCAAGAGCCTTGGCCAGTATCCGGAAGCCCAGGGGTGACAGATGTAGGTCATCTCTGGCAAAGCAGGGTAACAGATGCAGGCTATCTCTGGCAAAACATCGGGGTCTGTCAGTCATGTCATCCCAGGCAGACAGATACTGGATCCCCTTAAAATGACACCAGAAACTTAGCCAATTGTTGAAATCATTCATTTTCTCATTGTACTGTGGTATAATTCTGGGTGATTGTAGGATGCTGCTCAGGGCTAGGGTCATACCAGCTTGGGCTACATATTGACAGAGCTCCTCCATGTCTCTTTTCATGTAGTCCAGGGAGGTACATCTCAAGTCATTCACACCCACAATCACAATGACAGAGTCATATTTGTATCTGTTGTTGAGGGACCTGAGTGCATGCATTATATGGCAGATCCTGGCACCTGACAGGCAGCTGACTGTTACCTTCTCCTTATTCAACCTAGTGAGTGGGACAACAGTGTGTCAGACTATGTGTCTCGTGATTAGTGTTGTGTTGTGGTGGTCGAGTGCATTTCTGCCTTGGAAGTCTCTGATGTTTGGGTAGATTTTTATTGAGAGCCTCTATGAAGGTGGGTGTGTGGTTTGTGTTTTTATGTGAAGGCAGTGCTGGTGTGTGTTCTGGAGGGCTGTGTGTTCCATGTGGTCTGGTGTAAGTGTTGACCTTCTCCTCGTGACCAGCTATTCTGGTCTTGGCTGGTGAGTGCGTGGCTTCCAATTTGGATATATAAGTGCATCTCTTGCAAGTCTGAGTGTTGGGAGATAAGAGGAGAGGGTTGTCAGTGTACATGAGGCATTTGCTACATTGCCTCACGATGCCTGAGTTCACCAGGTTGATAGGAGAATGCACAGGGAACTGACCTTTATATGTGCCTGTGAACCTATAAACATGCTGGAGGGATAGGTTCCTGACCCAGAGACTCCCCAGACTCTGGAATAGACTGCCCATACATGTCAAGCAGAGTGCCTCTTTGACCCTCTTCAAAAGAAACCTTGACGATTGGATGGCAGAAAGGAAATTCACCCAAGGGATCATGTCAGTCGCCCTGCTAGACAAGGGTCCAGGGAAGTAAATAGTATGGGAAGAAATAGCCAGGGAATTGTTATGGTTAGGCTTGTATAGGCCCTAGGGCTGATAGCCTAGTACCAACATATGAACATATAAGCCTGGAGGGGTGGGCATTAATAATAAGTACTGGAGATATTTCCTTGTAGAATGTTTAGTGCTGGTAGCACTTTTGTGTGCTACAATAATTGCTACAAGAAGTCTGGTAAAGTGCTAGACTAATAAGCTAGTAAAAGTGCAGGAGAGGAGATAACTAGCAGATCTATGGGAAAAAAAATTGAAGAGCAGACTTTGCACCACTCAGAAGCTTGCAAACACTCCTGGATACAGCAAATCTGTATCTGGACTAGACTGGTTGCAGGAAAGGTGGAAAACAAGTGCAAAAGGGGGCTTTTAAATCAGAAAGTTGAAAGAGATAAAAAAACTGCCCAAATGGTCAATAAACTACAATTTCTGGCCTAGAAACCACTCCTTCTGTGGTAGATAGGCTACCTAGTGCTTACCACTCCCACTGAAATGCTAGAAGGCTTTCCTATAACACAAAAAGGCTTGAGGGGCTCAGAAACTTACAGACATTCCTGGATACAGCAAATCTGTATCTGGACTAGACTAGTTACAGAAAAAGAGGGAAGAACGCAAAAGCGGGCTTTTAAACCAGAAAGATGAAAGAGATGGAAAAACTGCCCAAATGGCCAATAAACTACTATTTCTGGGCTAGAAACCACTCCTTTTTTGGTAGATAGGCTACCTAGTGCTTACCACTCCCACTGATAAGCTAGAAGACTTCCCTCCAACTCAGAAAGGCTTGGGGGGGGGGGCTCAGAAGCTTACAAACAGTCCTGGATACAGCAAATCTGTACCTGGACTAGAATAGTTACAGGAAAAGCAGGAAACAAGCTTAGAATTTTTTTTGTTACAGTTAAAAAGTTCCAAAAATTATACTTATCAGCTGAGAAGCAGAACACAGAGAGATTCTAGCAAAGTTTTTTTTTTAATTACTGTCCTCTGTATTTTGTCTGCATTGTTTGTTTTAAAAGTGTTGTTGTACTCTTTAACCTGGTGGCATTGGAATTGCCCACCTCTTATCTCATTTGCTCACTGAACTGAGTATAGTGAGATAATTTGGAAAAGACTACCCCCTTGTTTCTTTGATTTTGGACACTCCTCCCTGTCCCATCTTATCAGCTCAGTACAGAGAAAGAATCTGGCAAGGCCAACCCTCTTAGTTTCTTAATCTTGAACTATCTTCTATTTCCTCCCTCTCCACTTAATAAAAAAAATACACGTTATTTAGCTGCTTTTACTGTAATTGTGTTCTTCCTATTTTAACACCTTATTTTTTCTGTGTGCTCTTATGTGCTTAAGTGCTTTTATTCTGCTGCATTTATTACTACCTGTTAGTAGCCTGATTAAATCTATCTGTTATTCTAAGCATCTTAGTTTTGGTTTTAGCACTTGTGCTTCAGGCTAGTTACTTTACATTTAAGAAGTTTTTTGTGGTCTACACTCTTGTGGACAAACCCTTATGAAAACCGTCTCTCCATATGGATGGTGCAGCGATAGCGTTGTTGCCTCACAGCAAGATTCCTGGCTGGAGTGTCTTCTGTGCTGAATCTGCAGGTCCTCCCTGCGCTCATGTGGGTTTCCTCCGGGTGCTCCGGCTTCCTCCCACATTTCAAAAACATGCATTTGGAGTATTTCTCCCCAGGCCTCCGCTGAAAATTGGCTTCATTCCAAGTCAGACTTTTCCGGTAAACAAATGTCAAATAAATAAAATAAAATAAGTCCACCCAAGTATTGGGAACACTATGTCTGGACAATTCCCATCAGTTTCTCCTGCCAGCCTGGTCGACATGGGCATACTGAGGCAGTGTGGCAACTGCCTCATGTTTACTGACAGCCCTTTTCTCCTAGCACATAATTCTTCTAATTGCAAGAAATGCATGTACATCAGTAACCTGGAATCCATGCTCTCTCACACCACAGTCAGTGCTCCTGACAAAGAGGAAGTTGCCAACACAAACACCACACCACTCACATCACATAGCCAAGCATGACACCCACCCACCTATGTAGAGGTCCTCAATAAAAACTTACCTAAACAGCAGAGACCTCCAAAACACACTCACAAACATTACACACACATCACACACAGCAGACAACAAACAGGTGTCTCACAAACACAGTCCATAAGGCAAAACAATACACCATCACAGTCCACAAGGCATAAAAATAGATCAAACATACTAGTTATTGGCAATTCAGTTATGAGACACACCAATGTCCCCCTCACCAGGCTCGACAAAGAGAAGGTAACAATCATTTGTCTGTTTGGTGCCAGAATCCTCCACATCAAGCACGCACTTAAGTCTCTCCACAACAAGGACAAGACTTGAGACGTTCCTCCCTGGACTATATGAAGAGAGACTTGATTGAGCTCTTAGAGTATGTGTCCCAGGGGGTCTACTTTCAAATTTCAAAAGAATTAAATATCAACTTTCAGTATCTTGAGACGGAAATACTGAACACGCACTACAACAAAAAATTGAAAAAATTAATGTCACTATACCGAAAGTTCATAATACCAAATATTGAACTAGCGACGTTCAGTTTTGTAATATGCCCCCACCACAAAATCACAAATAACACCTCCCTGCCTACACTGTAACAAAGCAACAAAACACATACACCAGCAAAACCCACATATCCTATGAATAAGCAGGGGAGAAGCCCCCCTGCACCCCCCCCCACACACACACACACTGTCATCTATCTACCCCAACCTACTCCCAAAACTTCCCAAACAACTAAAAAATAACAAATCCTTAATCAAAATCCTTAAAACAGTTAAAACCTACCTGAACCTCCATACACAACCACATATGTTTAAATCCCAGAGCACGCTGCACCTTAAAGACAAAGCACACCATACCACAACAACCGCAGATTCGTTAAACTAACATTCGTTAAAGTGCAGTTTTTAATAACTGCACATTCATTATTTTCATCTCGAAATACTGAAAGTTGATCTTTCAGTATTTTGAGATTTCAAAGGGGACCCATCCCAGGCAGGTATGACACTAGTCCTAAGCAGCATCCTACCTTCACCAAGAATGTTACCACAATACCAATAAAAAATAATTGACTTCAACAATTGGCTTAGTTTCTGATGCCATTCCAAGGGGATCCAGTATCTGTCTGCCTGGGATTACATGGCTGGCAGACCTCGATGCTTTGCCAGAGATGGAGTCCACCTGTCACCACTGGGATTCTGGATCCTGGCCAAGGCTCTTGCCTCCTCCATTGTGCCTTTTTTAGGCAATGTTCCAAAGACAAATCTTCCCACATAAAAGATCTGTCTGAAAGCAAATTGAAGGTTGTGGTGCTTAACCATAGAAGTCTTAACCTGAAAATGCACTCAATGGAAGCTCTCCTTGCACTGGAAGATGCCAATGTCTGTACGGTCATGGAAATTTAGTTCAGGGCTGCAGAGACCAACCCTGCCTTACCAGGCTATACCTCATTCCACACATTCTGACCACAAAATGAGGTTGGGAAGACTAAGGGTGGTGGAGTCTCTATCTTCATTAAGGACAGCCATGTCCCCCAACTGGTTTGCCAGCATGATGCACTGGAACTACTTCAGGTTCAACTGACAGTTGGCAAGACATCAATTCAAGTTATAGCCAGCTATAGACCCCCCCACCTCCATGACTCAGGACACCCTCTCTTCTTACCTGGATCTACTTGACTCCATCAAGGTACCCCCTAACACCCTGATCCTTGGTGACTTCAACTACCCCACCATAGACTGGGTGAGCTATTACTGCACTAATGCACTCACTCAATGATTCATTGACTTCATCAGTTCTAACACACTAGAACAGCTCATCTCATTCCCCACAGGGGGAGATAACATTCTGGACTTGGGTCTCACCAACATGGGTGATCACAGCACCACTCCCATAGTATGTTCTTCCCTGGTGAGATCAGATCATCGGACTGTCTCGTTAAAAGTTTATATCTGACCCAACCCCCCTCCCAGCCATAATCAAGCTAAAAAACTTCTCCAAAACTGATTACAACCTCCTAAGGGAGGGTATCTCTAGCTTCACACCGTCACCCCCATTAGAGGATGCAGGCAACTATGCTGAACAGTATGCCAATGCAGGATACAAGCACCTGTACAACTGCATGGAGTCAGCCATACCCAACAGAAGTAAAACTTGCTCCTCAAGGAAACACAAACCTGTTTGGTAGACATCCTCTATCAACAGGCTTTACAACAAAAGGAAGAAACTGTTGCCCAAGGGTAAAAAGGAACAAATTCCAAATTGGAAAAACTCCCTCCTTAGCCTCAATAAGCAAATTAGATCACAAGTGAAAACCTCCAAAGCCAATTATGAATCGAAACTAGCCTTGAAAACAAAGGGAAACAACAAAGTCTTCTTCAGTTACGTCAAGAACCTCCATGGCAAAGCCCAGGCTTGTTCCAAATTAGTATTTAACAGTATAACTTACACTGATCCTGTTGACTTAGCCAACCTGCTAGCAGATAGGTTCAGTACAAACTTCATCCCCCTGTCCCCCCAAAGGCCCTTTCAATATCCCCAATACTTGTCCCACACCTCACATCTCTGTAGATCAAGTGTTAATGGCCCTATCCAAGGCAAAGAACACAGCTTCCATGGGACCTGATAGTATCACAGGCTGTATTCTGCACCATCTCCAGTAAAAATTGGCTTCACCATTGAGCACCCTATCCAACCACATCCTAGGTACAGGCTTCATCCCAGCAGAGTGGAGAACTGCCATTGTCATCCCATTGCACAAAGTTGGTGCCACTACTGACCCTGGAACTATTGCACCATTAGCTTGACAAATCTGATCTGTAAAGTCATGGAGTGTATTATTATGGATCTCATAAACAAGGATATAGGCAATCTCCAAGCACTTGACCCACCAAGGATAGATCTTACCTGCTGAACCTGGTTGACTTCTTTGAGACTGTCTCCAAGGCCAAGGGTGAAGGAAAGTCAGTCCATACAGCTTACCTTGACTTGGCCAAGGTCTTTGACACAATCCCCCACTCAGGCATCATCGAAAAGCTAACACAACTTGGCATAAATCCCTGTCTTATCAGGTGCATGGCCAACTGGCTCACCGACAGGACCCTCATGGTTAAAATAGGTGCCTCCACCTACAAGAGCAGACCTGTCACTAGTGGAGTTCCACAGGGATTTGTCTTGGGACCCCTACTGTTTGATATCTACTTCTTTGAAGTCCAGGCAAAGACAAAAGGCCTATGGATGACCAAGTCTGCAGATGAGTGTAAGTTGGGTGCTGTCATCGACTCCCCAAATAATGTTAACATACTGCAAAAGGGTCTCACAGTAGCTAGTGACTGGTGCCAAAGTCATGGCTTCAAGTTAAATGCAAAAAAAATGTAACATTATACCATTCGGCAAAACACAGACCCTACTGCTTACCACATTAACAGCAACCCCCGAAACACACAACCTGTGGTGAGACACCTGGGTACTCAGGATGATAACAATCTCACATTTGACCATCATGTAGGGGCAGTAGTCAGAAAAGCCTTTACTTGGTTCATCTCATAAGTAAAGGAATTGCATCCAGAGAAAAGGAGGTTATTACTTCTCTAGACTCCTCCCTCATTAAACCAGTAATTGAGGATAACACCCTATTTGGTATGTACATCTCCAAACATCTGCACCAACTGGAAAGGCCACAGAAATACCTCACAAAGAGAATCCATGGCCTCCAACACCTCAGGTTCAAATTACTATCACTCTGCTCAGTATTGTACAGGTTGCTCAGAGGTGATCTGTATCTCACCTACAAGGCAATCTCAGACACTGCCGTACTAGAGATGCTTCATATCCGTAAGTCTAACTCCTTGCGCATTACCCGCTCAAAAGGCCTGAATCTAATATGCGGCATCAATAAAACCTGCTGGAGAGACAGGTTTGTCTCCCAGAGGCTGCCCTGTCTCTGAAATAGACTTCCCATACACGTCAAACAGAGTACCTCGCTGACCTTCTTCAAGAGCAACCTTGATGAGTGAGTGGATGGGAAACCACAAATTTGTCCCAGGGGAACCTGTGTCGCTCATTGATAGGGGTGGCAGGTGCTGACTGAAGTTTCTTTTTGGGGATAAACTCTTGGCTTGGCTTGTAAGGGCCCCAGGGCCATTAGCCTAGTAACCTCCTATTATCCTATGAAGGAATGCAAGGGTTTCAGACAAATAGATAAACTTTGCCTATTTATAAAAATTTATAAAAAAAAGGATCTATAATGAGTCCTAAACTGCACCATAAAATATGGGCTTCTCTGCAATACCCAACATGGGTTTTGCAACTCCATTATTATTATGAGTGTTCAGCATTGTTGAAGATCAGCACCTCCCCAGTCAAAACCTTACCCTAACATTTAGGGTTAGGGTTAGGGTTAGGGTTATAAATGTTAGGGTTGGGGTGACCTTAGGCCTAACCCTAACCCTAGCCCTGTAAATTGTGGACCAAGATAAAGTAAAACATTTGTCTGTGGTGGAACCCAGATAGGCATTTCTTAATGAACATCTCTATGTTATTAAACAGTAAATTACTAAAGAATAACAGGATAAATCAGAGACAGTTGTGAGGTATGCATGCTGAGTAATGACCTTCTGTCTTAATGCATAAATCTGTATTAATAAACAGCTCATTGCTAACATCATATACTGTGTCTTTCATTGGTAGTAGTTCCAGTTACAATGCTGTTTCTTTATCATTATTGAATTGTAGTGCCCCCTTGAGCTAACTTGCTGAATACCTGATGAATATTCATGAAGCCTGTGAATACATCACTATGGATATTCATTCATTATTCAAACAAGTCACTGGGTGTTGGTGGTGGGCAGAGTTTAGGCAGGACTTGCTGCTGTGCATCTATGAGCTTCTGTTCTACAACAATGCCAAGTGCTCTATACATAGATACTTACAATTCTTCAATAATATGGATTAATCTAGATTAGCAGATGGATTATTGATAGACATAACCAGAGTATTCAAAATAGTCAGCCATAACCTCCGCCTTCTTATGCTCAGTAGGTGCAGCTTTGGAACACAAACAATTTTATAGTTCCAAAGTTATATTTAAGACAAATCATTCCAGGTATACTCAAAGAAAGTTTTCTCAATGCAAGTCGTTTCCAAAACAAAAGTATCCCAGGATTTACTTCTGTGCTGATTTCTCACTTTCCATCAGTAATCTCACCAAAGACCTCCTCAATCTAAATATTATTATGTCTGGTGATAACATCCTCATAGTTGAAACTAGCAATAAACTTTAACAGCTCTAGCTAAAACTAGAAGACAACTTCAGCAGGATTTGCAACAGGACCTAAAACAACAGTTTATTTATCTAAACCTTAAAACTTAGCATCATAATCTTTTGAATGCCGCAAAAGGTTTCCAAGAACACTAGTATTGTTGTTATGGACAAAAATGAGTCATGGTTGAAAAGGATC